>NW_028261387.1:8207326-8337326 GCF_051295495.1 Thamnophis sirtalis
TCGATTTTCCAGATTTTTCAACACAGTTTCCAAATTCATTCTCAAAGTTTCAACCGAAACAAATTTAACATTTAATAGCTCATTCAATTCAGTTTTTTATGGGCTTTAAAATGAGGTGTCGCGGAAGTTGTAAACTGCTGTCGATCTTGCTGTGACCCCCTAGGAAAAGGTTATGCCCTGCCCTCTGGAAAATCTGGAAAATCGAACGGAACTGTTTGAAGATTTGTTGTGTTCTTATCCACCTCGTTTGAATGCTGTTCGAAGGGCTAATGGTGGTCATACTGACTATTAAATCGTGTCAATAAACTCAGTTTTTGATGGGCTTTCGAATAGTGTATGAATTATTTGTGTTGTTATTACAAGTGTTGCTGTGACCCCCTAGGAAAAGGTTATGCCCCGCCCTGTAAGTCTAAGTGCTAAGTGCTATTTTATGCCAACATTTTTAAAGGTGGATCAGTTTACCAAATTCATTCTGATCTAATTTGCTATATAGTACACATCTTAAAACAGTACACACCCTAAAACATAATTTTACTGCTTGATGATGATATGCAATGAAGTCAATCTTGACTTTTATCAACTACAAGGATTTTCTCCATGACAACCTGCCCCTAACTTAGACCTTTAAGTCTTCCGATGAGGCACCCATTGCCATCATAACCAAATCCATCTCTCTTGCAGCTGGTTGTCCTCTTTTTTAAAAACCCTTCCATCTTTCCCAGCTTCAGAGCTTTCTCCGGTGCGTTAGGTCTTCGCATAGTGTGTCTGAAGCAGGATAATTTGAGTTTAGTGATTTTGTGCCTCTAGTGAGAACTCTGAGTTGATTTGATCAATAATCCATTTTTTTGTTTTCTTGATGGTCCATGATATTCTCGGGAGTCCTCTTCAACAGTAAAGTTCAAAAACCCTTAACACTTTTTCTAACTTGCTTCTTCAAAGCCCAACTTTTACTTCCATAATAAGTCACAGGGAGCACATCTGCAGCATATCACTTGTCTGCTTGTTCTTTTGCTGTTGATTGTTAATGTTAAAAGGGATAGGATATCCACCACTTGAATATCTTCATTGTCAAATCTAAGGCTAGCTCTTGTACCTATTGTCATTATTTTGTTCTTCTTCATATTTAATGTTAATTGAGAGAATGCTGGAAGTGTTTTAGAGATGTTCATGGGAATTATTATTATGGTATTATGGTAATTAGTATGGTATGAAGAGCCAAGGTGGCGCAGTGGTTAAATGCAGCACTGCAGGCTACTGCTAGATCAGCAGTTCAGTGGTTCAAATCTCACCGGCTCAGGGTTGACTCAGCCTTCCATCCTTCCGAGGTGGGTAAAATGAGGACCCAGATTGTTGGGGGCAATATGCTGACTCTTTGTAAACCGCTTAGAGAGGCCTGAAAGGCCTATGAAGCGGTATATAAGTCTACTGCTATTGCTATTGCTATCTCTTAATCTGAACTTGAGTGAATGAATGTCAGTAACACCTATCCTCCGCGAGCTGCACTGGCTGCCTATTGGTCTTCGGATACGCTTCAAGGCGCTAGTCGTCACTTATAAAGCCCTTCATGGTATCGGACCTGGGTACTTGAGAGACCGCCTGCTGCCAATTACCTCCTCTAGACCGATTAGATCCCACATATTAGGCCTCCTCCGAATTCCATCCGCCGGCCAGTGTCGACTGGCGACTACCCGGAGGAGAGCCTTCTCTGTGGCTGCTCTGACCCTCTGGAACAAGCTCCCCATGGAGATTCGAACCCTCACCACCCTCCAGGCCTTCCGCAAAGCCCTTAAAACCTGGCTGTTCTGACAGGCCTGGGGCTAAAGAGCTTTTGCCCCCCTCCTCGAATGGTATGGTTGTTGTGTGTTTTAAATTGTGTATTGTTATGTTTGTCTTTATATCCTGTCTGTACCCCCTTCCCTGACTGAATTGTGAGCCGCCCTGAGTCCCCTTCGGGGAAAAGGGCGGCATATAAATGTAATAAATCCAATCCAATCCAGTGCCCAAGGGGGGGAATGATAACCAAGCTTTAAAAATTGCAAGAATTTTGATAGATTGATGATGTACTTGGAAAAATGAAAATATGTGTGCATTTTGACTATTTCAATTTTGTGCAATTCGTTTACCGTATATACTCGAGTATAGGCCGACCCGAATATAAGACGAGGCACCTAATTTTACCACAAAAAACTGGAAAAGTTATTGATTCGAGTATAAGCCTAGGGTGGGAAATGCAGCAGCTACCAGTAAATTTCAAAAATAAAAATAGATACCAATAATATTTTTGAATATTTATTTCAAAGAAAAACAGTAAACTAGCGGTGTATTCAATGAAATACTTCACTCACCTCATGATGCTGATGTCCCGCTGCGGGAGCGATGTCCCGCCTCCTATGACACACGGCACAGTGATTCCTATCATTGGATCACTGTACCAGAGGAGGTGGGACATCGCTATGTGGCTGCTTGCCATAACAAGGAGGAGGTGGGACATCGTTGCAGAGCGGCAGGAGGGGGAGGAAGGGGAATCGTAAGACAGCCCTGCATTACATTAGAACGTGAGGAGGGGGGATGGTGCGGTGCGCGCTGCGCGGCAAACTGACACAGAGGGAGGGGAAACTCACAGGGGCACTGGGCCATTCACGAGTGTCACCCAGCGGCATGGCCCCGCCCCTTTTTCTCCTCCATTTCGGGCAAATTTTTCACTGACTCGAGTATAAGCCGAGGCGGCTTTTTCAGCCCAAAAAGTGGGCTGAAAAACTAGGCTTATACTCGAGTATATACAGTAATGTTTGTGTAAAAACTGCATCTGTACTGGGACTGGAAGTATGTCAGCATTGTTCTCTTAAATAAAAGGAAAGTTAACAAGAGTAAATGCAAACAAGCACAGGGTGATTGCTTTGCTAAGTGTGCCTGGGGAAGTATTCAGCAGAATTCAAATGAAAGAGTTTGACAGGTGACAGTGAGTAAAATTTAAGAAGTACAGTGCAGGCAGGAATCGTGCAGATTAGATTTTTGCTCTCTGAATGGTCACTGAAAAATGAGTGAATGTGAGAAAATGTATTGTATGTTTATTGAGTTGGAAAATTATGGAACGTTTTGCGCAGATATGGAATTGAAGGTTGATTCTGGAGTGCAGTTAAGGATGGCATATTATGGGAGAAATGCTTGCAGGAGAATAAATGGGAAGCTTAGTGAATAGTTTAAGTTTGAGCAGGAGTAAAACAGAAATGTGATGTGTTTTTTGTTTAGTGTATTTATAAATATATAATGAATGGTTGTGATGTTTAAGGTGTGTTGGCTGAGGATGTGAATATATGTATACTTTTATTTACAGAGGATGCCACGTTGAACCCAAATGATTGTAAAAAAAAAACCATTTCCTAGTTGATACGATGTAATGTGATGGATGATGGAACTCAAAATTAATGTGTCAAAGATTAAGGTAGTTGTGTTTGTAGGAAGATGGAGTGAACAGTTGAAAGTTACACATAAATAGTAAAAAATTTGTAGTTTTGTAGAATGCTTACTCAAGATGGAAAAATGAATGGAAAAATGTCAAGTTCTGCGATAGTTCATAGAAAAGAATGAATGTTTGTCAAAAGAAGTGACAATGGATCTGTTTAAGAACTGCACTGTTTACCATGTTGTTATTTGGAAGTGAGAGCTGGAATATGTCAGGAGAAACATAAAAATACTTGAGTGCGGTGGTATGGGATTGGGGATACTTAAGAAATGCATGATGGAACAAAAATAGTTTGAGGAATAAATATGGATATTTCTTTACCAAAACACCTGTAGGCAGGAGAAGAAAGAATGGATGGAAACTAACCAAGGAGAGAAGCTATCTAGAACTAAGGAGAAAATTCCCAACAGTGAGAACAATCACCCAGTGCAATAAACTGTCTTTGGGAGTTGTGATGGGTGCCCCATCACTGGATGCTTTTAAGAAGAGACAGGGCAGTCATTTATCAGAAACAGGATAGGCCTCCTGCGAGAGCAGGAGGGTTGGGCTAGATGACCTCCAAGGTTCCTTCCCAGTCTGTTACTGTGACTGGATTGACTATAAAAGTGAGCAACGCTGAAAGAAAAGAAGAATGTGGATCAAATAATTGAACAGATATATGAAGGAAGAGGAATGAGTTGAGCCGAGATGGCGCAGTGGTTAGGGTGCAGTACTGCAGGCCACTTCAGCTGACAGTTATCTGCAGTTCAGCGGTTCAAATCTCACCGGCTCAAGGTTGACTCAGCCTTCCAGCCTTCCGAGGTGGGTGAAATGAGGACTCAGACTGTGGGGGCAAAAGGCTGACTCTGTAAACCGCTTAGAGAGGGCTGAAAGCCCTATGAAGCGGTATATAAGTCTAACTGCTATTGCTATTGCTATTGAGAAGACTAAGGAAGCCATGGTTGCATGGAATTAAGGAGAATCTCACAAGGAGAGAAGTAAAAAAATTAAAGAAGAGAAGGCAATGCATGCTGGAATATAGGGATGTGATAGATTGCAAGGATAGTCTGGAAGGAGAGCAAAGTATGAAAACACAATGTGAACCAGTGGTGGGATTCAAAATTTTGTTTTATTGAAAATTTTAAAAAGCTTTTACAAATATTTACCTCCCTCCCCCACCCTCTCCATCCGAGCCCATCTTCTCCCCCAACCTCCCCCCCCCCCGACTTCCCAGAACAAATACAGGGTATAAATCTTTAACAAACATATTCTAAAATAAACTTAAAGAAAGTTAGTATCATCTTTCATTTGAGCTTTAACTCCTCTTTTGTTAGGCTAACTCTAAACAGATTATATCGTTCCTCGCTTTTTCAGTCATAAACTATCTGGAATTTCTTAGTCCCATATTTATTTTGAATATAGTCAATCCATCTTCTCCACTCCAGTTTATATTTCTCATCTGAGTGGTCCTTAAGATATGCTGATATTTTAGCCATCTCTGTTAGGTTTGTTACTTTTAATGTCCATTCTTGAATAGTAGGCAAATCTTCCTTCTTCCAGTATTGCACCACCAACAGTCTTGCTGCCGTTATTAAGTACAACATCAAATTAGTCTCTATAACAGTACAATCAATAGTTATACCTAACAGGAATAACTGAGGGGTAAACTTTATCCTCTTTTTAAGAATATTTTGCATAATCCACCATATTTTTATCCAAAATGCTTTCAATTTTTTTTACTATTGGTTCTGTGGCCATGGCTTGGGGGGGGCGTGGCGTGGCAGGGAAAGGATACTGTAAGATCTCCATTCCCTCCCCACACCAGGGGAAGGTTAGTGCAAAATCCCCATTTCTTCCCCAACAGCTGGGACTTGGGAGGCAGAGAATAGATGGGACGGGGCCAGTCAGAGGTGGTATTTACCAGTTCTCCAAACTACTCAAAATTTTCCGCTACTGGTTCTCCAGAATTGTTCAGAACCTGCTGAATACCACCTCTGATGAGAACCCTATTTTAGCTACATTTCCTTCTCTTTTTCTTATGTGTATAAGCTCTTCTTTTTTGCTTAAAGTTTCCCATTTGTTTTCTACCTTGCCATGATACAGCATAGCCTAAAAAAACCCCACATAGCAATATGTACATAGTGCATATATCAGAGGTGGGTTCCTACCAGTTCGCACCTATTTGGTAGAACCGGTTCGTCAAATCTACTGAACCAGTTAGGAGAGGTTCCACCAGTGGACCCGGAAAGCAGGCCACACCTACAGAAGAGGTTCCAAATTTTTTTTGAAACCCACCACTGGTGGGTGTGTAATGTCCCGCAGTTATCTACGCATTAATAATGATCTAGTAATATTTCCTTATACATTTTAGGGACCTTTCCTTACATAATTGGTGTTTTCTTTCATACTTTTGGATTTCTAATTTCTGTTTCCGTTAGTTGGCAATTGCTAAAACCAATCTCACATGAAAAAGTATTCAAAGCCTTCTTGATTTTAATTGTCAATATATTTATTCCTGCACATTGTAATATTTATTCATTTACATATCTCTGTTTTTCCACAGTTGTGCAAACACAATTCCAGCAGCTGCTAACATGTGTAAAATTAAATATATATTATAATCCCTTTCAAATAGCCAACAAAATATTTCTGGTTTTAATTCCATATCTTGCTTTATGATTGCTTCTAACCACTAACTTCTGAATAGCTACTTGGACCGACATAATTTCATATCCGGTCACATGGGTGGCAAGCCACTCCCATCCGGTCACATGAGTGGCAAGCCACTCCCACAAAGGAGGCCACACCCACAGAGTAGGTTCCAACAATTTTTGAAACCCACCACTGGCATATATGCACAAAATCAGGGGTATTTAAGCATTCTTAATTTGTGCTGAATTTTATTTCAAATATTTTACATACGTTCATCAGGATGTTATGTTTTTCATTATCCTGAAGATTGCTATATTGACATTTAGGAATGGTGATTTATCCCGCTTAATTTGATTTCATCTGTCTTACAACGAATGTTTCTGAGCAAATGCATTCAGTTGCAACTAGAAATCCTTTTATTTTCACTGGACTGGATTTTCTTTTTTCGTGTACTTTCCATTTGGATATTTAGCCACATAATATAATAGGATACCTGTCTATCTAAATTTTTAGAGTTTGTAACTCATCATGACTGTCAAGTTGAGTTATAGTTATCAAACTGTGAAAACAACTGAGTTGCAGCCGGCCCAAGTTTGATTTGTGGTGCTTCTAGTTAATGTTTATTTCTTAAAACACCTCCTATTGCGTTTAGGCAATCTGAAAATATTTAAAACATTGACAAGAGGGCCGAACGTAAAGTAAATAAATGGACAGGGATGAGGAAATATTAAGAACACATATCACATTTTTAAATTTAATAATGTTGACCCAGAGTAGCGCACATTTAAATTAAAATAATTTAAAAGTGCTTCACTCTGGGTCAACATTATTTATAAAATGGAAATGTGGTGATAAAATATGTATAAAACACGGTAGGAACTCTAGAAAGCAAAGCCAATAATCACCATCTTTCAAAAATAGGTTTAAATCTTTTCCATTGAGCAGGGAATGTTTCCAGTGGAATGTGACATGGTGATGGCTTCATTGAGCAATATAAATGTAAAGGAAACGAATCAGCTCAAAAGCCTGGAAACAAGAAAACATCAGTCAAATTTTGAAGGCCTTCTTCCCACTTTATCTCCACATTGCTGCTTCAGAAGGATTATATAGGGAGAGAGAGAATCACAAGGAGGATTTTTTTAAGGGGGCAAACAAGGATCCTCCTTTGTAGCATTTAGGATCCCAAGGCTGGAGATGAAAACCCTAACCCTAACCCTAACCCTAACCCTAACCCTAACCCTAACCCTAACCCTAACCCTAACCCTAACCCTAACCCTAACCCTGAACCTAACCCTAACCCTAACCCTAACCCTAACCCTAACCCTAACCCTAACCCTAACCCTAACCCTAACCCTAACCCTAACCCTAACCCTAACCCTAACCCTAACCCTAACCCTAACCCTAACCCTAACCCTAACCCTAACCCTAACCCTAAACCTAACCCTAACCCTAACCCTTACCTTAAGTTAAATCGGCTTTCTGTCTCCGCGCTGTTGTAAAGCGCCCTTCTGTCTCCGCGCTGTTGTCGCCGCGCTGTTGTCGGCACCTTGATGACGTCGCGGTTTTAGCGACACGGTTTAGTCGGGCGCAGATTTGTCGTTCGCCTTTTTGTCGGGTCACGTTAAAGCACAGCGGGGCGATTATAAGTTCTATTGCTAAGGCTGTTCAGAGTAGGAATGCAAGTTAAGCATTCAAAACATATGACTATCTAGCTTCTGCATAACATATTCAGCAACAGAGGGTGGCACAAGTACACCCAGACAGTGGTTAAGGGAGCAGGCTAGAAACTGGAATAAGATGGGTTCTAATCCCGCCTCAGGCATGAAACCTGGTTGAGTGACTTTGGGCAAGTCACTCTTGCTCAATCCAACTCACCTCACACGGTTGTTGTTATAGGGCAGGGGTCAGCAAAACTGTGGCTCTGGAGCCTCATGTGGCTCTTCCATCCCTGTGCTGCGGCTCCCTGTTGCTCAAAATAGGCGTCACAACTGTGTGATTCCCGCTGGCACGTGATTTATTTGAGCTTTTCGGCTCCCCGTAGGCCAACCATGGATCAATCCAAGAAAAGAAAATTTTCAGAAGAAAACAGAACGTTTAATTCAATTGCATATGCTAGTTCTGTGGGCCGCTCAGAAAATAGTCAGGCAGAGGGAAAGGTTTTGTGGTCCCCCGGTGTTCTCTTTTCTGTGGGAAAGGGGGGCAAATGGCTCTTTGAGTGTTTAAGGTTGCCGACCCCTGTTGTAGGGAAAACCGGAGGAGGAAGGAGTGTTCGATGGTATTGGACCTGGGTACTTGAGAGACCGCCTGCTGCCAATTACCTCCAATAGACCGATTAGATCCCACAGATTAGGCCTCCTCTGAATTCCATCTGCCAGCCAATGCCGGCTGGCGACTACCCGGAGGAGGGCCTTCTCTGTGGCTGCTCCGGCCCTCTGGAATGAACTCCCCATGGAGATTCGAACCCTCACCACCCTCCAGGCCTTCCGCAAAGCCCTTAAAACCTGGCTGTTCCAACAGGCCTGGGGCTAAAGAGCTTTTGCCCCCCTCCTCGAATGGTATGGTTGTTGTGTGCTTTTAAATTGTGTATTGTTTTGTTCGTCTTTTTATCCCTTATCTGTATCCCCTTCCCTGACTTGGATTGTGAGCCGCCCTGAGTCCCCTTCGGGGAAAAGGGCGGCATATAAGTGCAATAAATTCAATTCAATTCACTTCAATTCGATACGTTGACCATCTTGAGTTGTTTCTAAAAATAATATAGGGGGGGGGGATGCAAATAAATACAAGTAAAAACTTCTTTGAAAATTGGTTCAATAGTTGAACCGTTTGGGAGTTTGTGGTCACATTCAGTGGGGATCAACTTTCCTGTAACATATTCTCAATTCCGGGCTGATAGAGAACAGGACTTGCTTTTCTACGTGACACAACTCCAGGAAATTGAAAATTATGACGTTCCCCCTCAGATTGTCTATTTCAAGGCTAAATATATTGAGGTCCCTCCGTTTTGCTTAGATTCCAGTTTCCTGATTATTTCCATTGTCTCTCTATTTCAATTTCTTTTGTTTCCAAATCTCATTTACATGTAACACCTAGAATTGAATATACAATTCAAGGAAGAACCTTCCTTTGCCCTATCCTTTATTTTAAGTGATGAAAGGAAGCAAATATGTGTCTCTTTCTCTCCTTTGGCCCTCCCATTATTTAGCCAATCAGCCAAAAGACTGTGGTTGAGATTATAAATGGCGACTGATTGCAAAGGTAACTCTAAATCAAAGTACTCTGATGGAATACTGAACAGGCATTTTCACTGCCTTCTCTTTCCTACTAAGAGTTTTGTGTAAGCAACACCAACACGTTATCGTCAATAAATGAACAAATATAAGGGTTTCCAGCGGATTTCTCTAACTGGGTTAGCTTTACCTAGTTTTAAGACACATGTGAACAATAGATCACATATATTTATGCAGAAATATTAAAAATTCAAAAGGGTTCACAAATGTTTAAATGCCACTATTTTTGTGTCTCTGTGTCAGTGGTGGGATTCAGCCAGTTCGCACCTATTCGGGAGAACCGGTTGGTAACTTTCTAAGCAGTTCGGAAAACCGGTTTTGGGAAGAAATCTTTAGTTTTTTCCCACTTTACAGGGCTAATCCTGTAAGGAAGGCAGGAAGGAAACATTCTGGTGTTGTTTCTAGCCTAATCTTTATTGCCCTGCTTACAGAAACTGCCTCTCCGGTTAACCCTTATTACCATTGTAACAATTAAGGCGAAGTGCCCATCAACCTGAGTGACATTGACTTGGCCATGCCCACATGATCACATGACCACCTAGCCCCGCCTACCCAGCTGGTTATTAGGGCAGAGAACTGGTTGGTAAATTATTTGAATCCCACCACTGCTCTGTGTATGTGTTTCCACCTTTCTCAGGCTAGCCTGAGTAGGTTTCAAAGCTTTGAGAGTGCCTGATATGCACATGGAAGAAAGTACAGGTGGTTCCTGACTTACAACAGTTCATTTAGTGACTGTTTGAAGTTACAACGGCACTGAAAAAAAATAACTTATGACCATTTGTCACACTTATTCCCATTTCAGCATCCCCATGGTCATGTGATCCAAATTCAGACACTTGGCAACTGACTCACGTTTATGACGGTGGCAGTGTCTCAGGGGTCAAAACTCACCTAACATATGTCTCATTAAGGAACAGACATTTTGGGCTCAATTCTGGTCATAAGTTGAGGACTACGTATGCTAACTTCCATTGTTATAGTTTCTAAGTTATTGAAATAAAATGGAGAGAGCCCCATTTGCACATAGAAGCTCACACATCAGGGATGGGTTTCAACCGGTTCACGGCGGTCCCTGCGAACCGGTTGGTTGGCGAACCCGGAAGTAAGTAACTTCCGGGAACGGCGAAGGGCGCGCCCGCCCGCGGTCCTTACCCAGTTTTGATGAGTTCTGTACTTCTACGCATGCGCAGGACGCATACAGCACCTGCCGATCCTCCAGGAGCAGCTGGAGTGTCGCGCAGACGCTAGTACGCATGCGTGCACCGCGCGCATGCACGAGGACACCGCTGGCCCCGTTCCAACCGAACCGGTTGGAATGGGGCGAGAAACCCACGCCTGTCACACATGCACATAGAATGAGTGAACTCTGGCCATTCAACAGATTCAAAATAAACACATTAAATTCTACCTTGGAGATTGGAATTACAATTCAGAAATCGCATACAGCCAGTTTTAGAGGGGGTGATCCAATCTTACGAATTGCGGATTAATATTTTGCGTGATTAAAATATTCTTAGCAGGGATATCCTTTTTGCTGAAATCTAGCAAAATTCATTAAATGATATGCTTCTGATCGTATTTGCGAAGAGATTTTTTTTTTCCAAAAAAACTTAGTTCACGGGGCTTCACTGTAAAGTCTCGCTTATTTATTTATTTCATTGGCAAAAGTCTGTGGAACCTTGAATGAAAAGCAGGTTGTCATTTAGACTAAAAGATAAATTTGATGGGCCTGGTCCATTTCCCTATGCAGACACATTTTGACACAGTGCATTTGAGTGCTAATAATGACATTAGGATATGTTGGAAAGAGATCTAATTCAGCATGCAGAAGTGACTTCGCTGTCATCTCCTATTTTCTGCACAATTGACAGCAGATACTTGGGGCTGAATTTTTATTTCAGGTCAAATTTCCAAGGCAAGTGACTGTCTGCTAGAAACAGATAAAACCAAATCCAATACCAAACCACTTGTTGGAAGTATCAACAGTGATGAGCATTTAAAAACGATGCTTCGGCTTTCTGTTTAGGACAATGTACAATGTGTGTTTTTAACAGGCAGAATATCCAACCCACGAGACCCTGCAATCCTTCAGGTTTCTGGTGGGAGGGCTACAGAGGAGGATTCTTTGTTGGATATGTATAGCGGGAGGGTGCAGAGTAGGAAAAAAAAAGATAAGGCTTTCTTCTTCAGCCAAGATAGCTCCTTCCTTGGTTGCAGTTTTTGCAAGAAAAATCAAGGAGATACAATACTTACATCTGTTTAAAAGGCATCTAATTCTAGGCATCTGCAGGAAGCAGCCTTACGCTTAGTATACTTCTAGGGATAAATGTAGCTCTATATTGCTTATCAAGTTATGTCTCATGTGAAATGGTGGACGTTTCAGAACATGAAACAATTATGTATGAGGGTGAAAGTTCGTTCTCCGAGCTTGTGGGTTAGTTTCTGGACATTTCGTTACTAACATCTTCAGCAGAGTTTATTGAATTTATTAATTGAATTGAATTTATTATATTTCTATGTGATGTCAGTGTCAGTGTTCTTCTGTTCTTCGGGTATGGGTGTGTCAAGTGAGGGTCTTCTAATAGGTCAGCTGTGAGTCATCAGCAGTGGTGGGTTTCAAAAATTGTTCGAACCTACTCTGTGGGTGTGGCCTCCTTTGTGGGAGTGGCTTGCCGCCCATGTGACCGGATGGGAGTGTCTTGCCGCCCATGTGACCGGATATGAAGATGCCGACGACACTTGTCAGAACCACCTTAAATTACCTCACACACAGCACTGGCATGCATAAGAATAGGATGTAAACTTGTTTTTTAAAAGGCATCTTTGGTTTGCGTTAAAACAACTTCAACACACGCAATGTTCTGATTGCACCACAAACGCAGTAGTCATCCTTCCCTTTCACAGAGGCACGGAGTTTTATAAATATGAGCATGATAGAGTAGAATAATCATATCCAAGGACCAGTGGTGGGTTTCAAAAAAGTTTGGAACCTCTTCTGTAGGTGTGGCCTGCTTTCCGGGTCCACTGGTGGAACCTCTTCTAACCGGTTCGGTAGATTTGACGAACCGGTTCTACCGAATAGGTGCGAACTGGTAGGAACCCACCTCTGGGGTGTGTCAAGTGAGGGTCTTCTAATAGGTCAGCCGTGAGTCATCAGTGAGAGTGGGTCTTGTGATAGGGAAGTTACATTGGGAGGTGAACTGCTGGTGGGAGGGAATTGCATGGGTTGGTTGAGGGTTGGTGCTGCCCAGAGGTGGGTTCCTACCTGTTCGCACCAATTCGGTAGAACTGGTTTGTCAAATCTACCGAACCGGTTAGAAGAGATTCCACCAGTGGACCCGGAAAGCAGGCCACACCTACAGAAGAGGTTCCAAATTTTTTTGAAACCCAACACACTCTCTCTCTCTCTCTCTCTCTCTCTCTCTCTCTCTCTCTCTCTCTCTCTCTCTCTCTCTCTCTCTCTCTCTCTCTCTCTCTCTCTCACACACACACACACACACACACACAGACAGACAGATAGACAGACTCACACAGAGAGAGAAAGAGAAAGAAAGGAAGAAAGAAAGAAATAAAAAAAGGAAAAAGAAAGAAAAAGTGAGAGAGATGAAAGAAAAAAAGGAAAAAGGGACAGAGAGACAAAAGGAAGGAGAGAGAGAGAGAGAGAGAGAGAGAGAGGGAGAGAGAGAGAAAACACATAGCTGGCAAGCCACTCCCACCAGATCACATGGCCGGCAAGCCACTCCCACAAAGGAGGCCACCCCCACCGATTAGGTTCGAAATTTTTTTGAAACCCACCACTGGTGCTGCCTCTGGTAGGCTGTGTAGTTGATTTGAATTCCGAGGTGTTCGTAGTCGGGTTGTAGGCAGGGGTGGGATTCTACCGGTTCCGACCTGTTTGGGCAAACTGGTAGCTCCGAAGATCATTCTGGTGATCTGGTTCACTCTCCATAGCAAGTGAGCATGCCCGCCCGCCCCTGAACTTTACCTACCTTTATCTTCTCACCTGAGTCACGCGACAGAGTGGATTGTGGCACCTCAGCCATTTTCCTTCCCAAGTAGCAATCCGGAAGGTAAGTCTTCTTTAAACTGTGCATGTGCGCAAAGCTCACGTTCAGTGAACCAGTTGTTAAACCGATAGGATCCCACTCCTGGTTGTAGGTCAGTATGTCTGTTGATGGACTTGCTTGTGGAGTGCCGGGCTTCGATGAACTCACGAGCATGGCAGGTGGTAGCGTGGCTGAGGATTTTTGTGTTGTTCCAATCAAACTGGTGCTGTTTGGTGTCGGTGTGGGTATAAATAAAAATATGTAGATACATAATTGTACATACATAAGTGTTGTGGCCCGGCAGGAGCCGTTGGAGCTGCCACCAGACTCCGACAGCGAGGGGCCCTATGAGTCGGCTCTGGAGGATGTGGAGGACCCTGGTGCAGAGAGATTGGTTGGCCACCAGGTGGCACCTGAGCCTTGGATCAGTGGAGAGGAGACAAGAGAGAGTGATCCAGAAATCAACAGTGAGTTGTTCTGGGATGCACGCCGTCGAAGGGCTACTCGGCGTCAAGAACAACTACATAATTACAGGAGGTAATTACGCTCAGCTGATGGTCATTAAGCTCCTCTCCAGACTATAAAAGAGACTGCTTGTGCCATGCCCTTCTTGCAGAAGTCAACACTTGGACTAAAGAGAAACGAACTTGGCAGTCTGGATTGCTGCCAGAGTTTGTCTGCATTGCTGCCAAGGTTTGTCGGACTTGCTGCCAAAGTCATTATCTGTTTGTTTATTTGGCTTTCAGCCACCGAGAGTCTGGTCTTGTTATTAAAGGATATTCCATTTTAAGTTTGTCTCGGCTTTCGTTACTGAACGGAGGAGGGGGTCAGAACACATAAGTATGTATGTAAGCATGTATGTATGTACAATTATGTATCTACATATTTTGATTTATATGGCTGCCTATGTCAACTACTGTACATGACTCTGAGCAGCATGTATGGATTTTATTTTATTTTGAGCATATTTTTTTAAAGTAGAGAAATTGCAGCATTCCACATATTGAATGGCCAACAGTAAGGGGTTTGGGATTTAAAGCTTGGCATAGTTTAGAAACTATACAGGGAGGAGGAAGAGGAAGAGAGGAAAAGAAGGATGAGCAGAAGGAGGAGGTGAAATAGAAGAGAAAGAAGGAGGAGAAGGTGCAAAAGAAGAAGAAGAAGAAGAAGAAGAAGAAGAAAGGAGGAATAGGCATAGGAGGAGGAGGAGGAGGAGGAGGAAGAGGAGGAAAAGAAGGATGAGCAGGAGGAGATGAAATAGAAGAGAAAGAAGGAGGAGAAGGTGCAAAAGAAAAAGAAGAAGAAGAAGAAAGGAAGAATAGGCATAGGAGGAGGAGGAGGAGGTGGTGGTGGTGTTGGTGGAGTAGGAGGAGGAGGAGGAAGAGGAAGAGAGGAAAAGAAGGATGAGCAGAAGGAGGAGGTGAAATAGAAGAGAAAGAAGGAGGAGAAGGTGCAAAAGAAAAAGAAAAAGAAGAAGAAAGGAGGAATAGGCATAGGAGGAGGAGGAGGAGGTGGTGGTGGTGGTGGAGTAGGAGGAGGAGTAGGAAGAGGAAGAGGAGGAAAAGAAGGATGGCAGAAGGAGGAGGTGAAATAGAAGAGAAAGAAGGAGGAGAAGGTGCAAAAGAAAAAAAGAAGAAGAAAGGAGGAATAGGCGTAGGAGGAGGAGGAGGTGGTGGTGGTAGTGGTAGTGGTGGTGGTGGTGGTGGAGGAGGAGGAGAATGCCTGTATCAACAGAAAACACCTAGCAAATGACTATGATTTACACCAGCTCAACCATGTGCATTCTTAACAGTTCCTCAACTCTCATCCTCTATCTCCATTGAGAGTTCATCCCCCATCTGTGTTTGGCCTGCTTGATTAAGATGTTTTTTTTTTAAACGTAATCTTACTGTTCTTCTCATTTTTCTCTTTTTCCTAGTCCTGGTTTTCTGTTGTTCACTGCTCAGAGTTGATTGCAAGATGGATGACTGTATAACTGCATAATATATGAAATAATTCCCAGACAGCATAGCAAATGATGGAAAAACTAACACACCAATAGTAAATTGATAAAGGACAATGGGGGTCTTTACAATAAGAATGGAATTCATTCTGGCAGGTAAAATATATATTTTAAAAGTATATCTTGATCATTGTTTTTTGAGTTTCTTTGTTCAAAATTGTCCACTGATTTGAGTTTAGCAGGCAAAACTAAAGACCTACATAATAAGAACACTGTGTAAAACAAGCTCTCCACCCACGAAAAATCTTGGATGCACGTGGATTATAATCTCAGGACATCTCATTGACCATCTGGACCTTGTCATTAAAAATGGCCAGACAGTGACGTGCTGACATTTTGCAAATTTCCATTTGACGTGCCCTGTTATCTCAGCTGTCCTGTGTAATAGCTTTGCTTAAAGGACACTTGATGGCTTTTAATATAGAGCAGCTTGACGCTTACAGTGTTAATACCAGATAGTATAACTTGGGGAGTAGTTAATTATCTCCGTAGTGCTACAGGATATTGTAACTTTGAAACCAAAATGAGCTGCAAGAGGTTATCTCTGAATTTGAAATCCTAAGGAAATTGAACCGGAGATCGGAGGTTCCAAAACTGAAACAGTGTTTTCCTAGAAAAGGATTGTTACTTTCCCCCCCTCCCTTTGCTGTACTGAAAACAAAACATAAACAATGTTTTGTGATAAGTCAGTTCTAAAAGATCCCTGTGGAAGCTTCTGGGAGCTTGGCATCACTTCTGCATATCATGGCCAACTTGAAACATCCAGGAATCTGGAGTTTTGTCCAAGTCATGAACAACTCTTGGTCTTGACTCATAACCCCATAAGCAATACTGGGGCTTGTCTTCATATCCTACAGGTAGATTTACAACCACGATTAAACCAGTGGTGGGTTTCCAAAATTGTTCGAACCTACTCTGTGGGTGTGGCCTCCTTTGTGGGAGTGGCTTGCCGCCCATGTGACCGGATATGAAATTATGAATTAGTACTTAGGTCGGTCCAAGTAGCTATTCAGAAACTCTGGCATTAAAGCATGCAAGTCTTAAAGCTGTCAAGTTATAAGATCCTTGCCAGTGGTGGGTTTCAAAATTTTTTGGAACCTCTTCTGTAGGTGGGGCCTGCTTTCCGGGTCCACTGGTGGAACCTCTTCTAACCGGTTCGGTAGATTTGACGAACCGGTTCTACCGAATAGGTGCGAACTGGTAGGAACCCACCTCTGGATTAAGCCCAAAATTTCTGTTGCTAAACGAGACAATTATTAAGTGAGTTTTTCCCCATTTTATGACCTTTCTTGGCACAGTTATTAAGTGAATCACTACAGTTGTTAGCTTAGTAAGGTTGCAAAAGGTGATCACATGACTCCGGGACACTGCAACCACCATAACTATGCACTAGTTGCGAAGCAGGGGAATTTTGATCATACGAACACAGGAATTCTGCAACAGTCGTCAGTGTGAAAAACAGACGGTGCTGCGGTAACTTCGGTCACTAAATGAATGGATGTAAGTCAAGAATTTTCTGTGTAATATGAATTAAATATAATTAATATAATTGCCCCGCATTAGGTTATTATTTTCCCTGTCTCCTTAATAGTAGCGGTTCAGATTCTGAACCAAAATCTAAGACATTTGAGAACTGCTTGTAAATTTGTCTCCTAGGCTGTATATAGGTGGATGCTCCTTGTTTAGCAACTGTCTCATTTAGTGACTGTGTAATGTACATCTATATGCATAATAGTTAGCTATGGCTAACTCAGATGGAGGAAAATGTTCCCTAATTCTTCATAAAAGGGATTGAAAGAATCCAGATATTTTATCCAAGGGTCATTAAATAAGTGGGAAGCATCCTTTGTATTTATGTGTTAAATTAGAGATACAGTGGGTTAGCATCAGAGGTGGGTTACTACCAGTTCACACCAGTTTGGTAGAACCGGTTCGTCAAATCTACCGAACCGGTTAGAAGAGGTTCCACCAGTGGACCCGGAAAGCAGGCCACACCTACAGAAGAGGTTCCAAAATTTTTTGAAACCCACCACTGACACACACACACACACACACACACACACACACACACACACACACAGACTCACACAGAGAGAGAAAGAGAAAGAGAAAGAGAAAGAGAAAGAGAAAGAGAAAGAGAAAGAAAGGAAGAAAGAAATAAAAAAAAGAAAAAAGAAAGAAAAAGTGAGAGATAAAGAAAAAAAGGAAAAGGGACAGAGAGACAAAAGGAAGGAAGGAGAGAGAGAGAGAGAGAGAGAGGGAGAGAGAGAACACATGGCCGGCAAGCCACTCCCACCAGGTCACATGGCCGGTAAGCCACTCCCACAAAGGAGGCCACACCCACAGAGTAGGTTCAAATTTTTTTTGAAACCCACCACTGGTTAGCATCTTGATGAAACAGACACAATGCTATTAAAATGGGAAATCAAGGAGATTCCTAGGCATCAGCACACCGAATACAGACAGAGATGTAGAGCTTGGAAAGCTTTGGGAATCCATGCATGGATCTTATCATTACAGAGGGCAAAATTATAGTCATCCCCCAAATGTTTTAGGACATCTCTCTCACTTCAAGATATGATCCAGAAGATGGAGTTCCTAATATTTGATTCTTTGTTAATAAGGCAGCGGTAGCTTGTCACTAAGAGGGGCACAGTGACTCAGTAGCTAAGATGCTGAGTTTGTTGATCAGAAAGGTCAGCAGTTCGGCAGTTCAAATCCCTAGCACCACGTAACGGAGTGAGCTCCCATTACTTGTCCCAGCTTCTGCCAACCTAGCAGTTCGAAAGCACATAAAAAATGCAAGTAGAAAAATAGAGACCACCTTTGGTGGGAAGGTAACAGCGTTCCGTGCACCTTCGGTGTTTAGTCATGCTGGCCACATGACCACAGAGACGTCTTCAGACAGTGCTGGCTCTTCGGCTTTGAAACGGAGATGAGTACTTCCCCCTAGAGTTGGGAATGACTAGCACATATGTGCGAGGGGAATCTTTACCTTTACCTTTACCTTTAGCTTGTCACTAGAAGCAGAATGGAAGGGACCTTGGAGGTCTTCTAGTCCAAACTCCTGCTCAACGGTTCCACCACAAAACCGCGTTCAACTAAAGTGCGCTCGACGAAACTGCGTAGCTGACGTCATCACAGCACGACAACAGTGCGGAGAAAAAAGCACGCTGTAAACGCTAAAGCTAAAATTAACTGCTAAACCTAAACCTAACCCCCCTAAACCTAATCCTAATCCTAACCCTAAACCTAACCCTTAACCTAACCCTAAACCTAATCCTAAACCTAACCCTTAACCTAACGCTAAACCTAATCCTAGCCCTTAACCTAACCCTAACCCTAACCCTAACCCTAACCCTTAACCTAACCCTAAACCTAACCCTAACCCTAACCCTTAACCTAACCCTAAACCTAATCCTAAACCTAACCCTTACCTTAAGTTGAATCGGCTTGCTTTCAAAGCGCTATTTAAAGCGCCCCTTTTTCTCCGCGGTCGCCGTTGTCGCCCTGCTGATGACGTCAGCGACGCGGTTTAATCGGGCGCGCTTTAGTGGAGCACGGTTTTGTCGTGCCACGCTGCTCAACCAGGAGACAAGCGGCTGTCCAGTCTCTTCTCAAAACCGCCAATGATGAAGCACACCACTAAGAGCAACTTTTCTCCTTGAGGAATTTACCAATGCCTTGACCCCTTTGTACAAGTTGCAGAATTTCTAACCATCCTATCTTTAAAGTTCGAATATTAAATTGGAGATGAGATGAGGCTTCTTAAGACAAATACTTCTTACGTCACATCACCTCATTCTGCTTTCCTCCTCTATCCGCAATTTAACCTTCTCTCTCTGTGCAGATCTGGTAAATACTCCCTTTGTAATAAGCCCTTCCTGACTCTTCTATTTTGGATGTCTATTTTTACTGGGCTATGACGACTGATACTGTTTTCCACAAGCCCTGGCAATTGTGAAGGTTATTCTGTTAATACAACTGCCCACCTGGTTTTGTAATTTTAGAAGCAATTGCTTGGGAAGCCGATGTACATTTTTTTCTGCTTTTGTAATGAGAAATACCTGATCTATGACAGCAAGTTTTCTTAGGGACATTTCTTTTTATTGCTTAGAGGAATTGTTTTTTTTTCTCTTGGGAAGAATTCATTGTCATCCCTCCCTATCCAGCAGCTTGTACCTGTTTTTGTTCTTGGGAAATGCTCATAATTATTTTTTTTAAACAATCAAGCTAACCATATAAAGGTTATGTAATTGTTTATTTTTTTCTTTGCTTCAGTAAAATCTAAAATAATGACACACCAAGTTTTGATGTATTTTCTTTATGCCTAGCAGGACATCAGCTGCCCGGAGTCCTACGGGATTGGGTGGCATATAAATTTATTAAATTACAATTACATTCTTAAGCCAGGCAGTGTCGATCTCCTCAGTTACGTGATGCTGTCATGAACCAAACTTTTGCAAAATGAGTGCACCAACCTTTTAGCAATGGCAATAGCAGTTAGACTTATATACCGCTTCATAGGGCTTTCATCCCTCTCTAAGTGGTTTACAGAGTCAGCATATCGCCCCCACAGTCTGGGTCCTCATTTCACCCACCTCGGAAGGATGGAAGGCTTGTGACTGTTTTATATTGCCTCCTTTCTTCCTGATGACCACAATTAAATCTGGTAGTATTCAGAAACTACCTTCATCAGGTTTGAAACGATCAAAATCTTAAGCTAACTTCAGGCTGTGATTAACAGCTTTATTACTTCAGGCCTGATAACCGTTCCCCATTTTGGATTTAATACGAAGCTATTATTAATATTCTGTCTTTGAGAGAGAGGGAGGGAGGGAGGGAGAGAGACTGTTATTGAGACAGGAAACATGCATATTTCAGCACATATATAGCAATAGCAGTTAGACTTATATACCACTTCATAGGGATTTCAGCCCTCTCTAAGTGGTTTACAGAGTCAGCATATCGCCCCCCACAGTCTGGGTCCTCATTTCACCCACCTCGGAAGGATGGAAGGCTGAGTCAACCCTGAGCCGGTGAGATTTGAACCGCTGAACTGCAGCTAACAGTCAGCTGAAGTGGCCTGCAGTACTGCACTCTAACCACTGCGCCACCTCGACTCCTATTTTGTATATTTTATTTTTCCCTTAAGTATTAGCTAACAAGAATACTTCAGTTAAATTGGCTACTCAATCTGGAAAAAAACATAAAAGCATACAATAAATTGAAATAAATAATAATAATAAACTGTCATTTTGGATTTAATAGGAAGCTATTATTAATATTCTGTCTTTGAGAGAGATGGAGGGAGGGAGAGAGAGAGAGAGACTGTTATTGAGACAGGAAACATGCATATTTCAGCACATATATAGCAATAGCAGTTAGACTTATATAGCGCTTCATAGGGATTTCAGCCCTCTCTAAGCGGTTTACAGAGTCAGCATATCGCCCCCACAGTCTGGGTCCTCATTTCACCCACCTCGGAAGGATGGAAGGCTGAGTCAACCTTGAGCCGGTGAGATTAGAACCGCTGAACTGCAGATAACAGTCAGCTGAAGTGGCCTGCCGTACTGCACCCTAACCACTGCGCCACCTTGGCTCCTTTTGATACAATTCTCCGATTACTTCATTTGTGATGCAAGCAAAAACGACGGTTGGTTAATGATTGGATCTGTATGTTTCTGACCTGCTCTGTTCTTTGCAATGATAGTCAACTGGATGAAATGGGTGGGATGCGTACTCCTGTTATCAGATGAAGGAAACCAGCATGGATCTCAATAAATAGAATTTTCTGCTTTCTATTTGAGTTATCTCCTCAGGGACGATTCACACCCTGGATGGTACTTCTTTACCCTCCTACCAACGGGAAGAAGATATAGAAGCATAGCCAGCCGCACAAACAGGCTGAAGAACAGTTTCTATCCATGGGCTGTCAGACTCCTGAATGTGAAATAACACCATAACTACGTAGTACGATGGACTTGCAGGGCTGGCACAACGTGTAACATGTTCACACTGGTGCAATAGGACTGGGGGTTTGTTAATATGATTTATTGGGTTAGGGATTTTCTGTCTTCACTGTGAGTAGTATTGTGTTGTGGTGGTGGTGCCCTGAGGGAACTCAACTAATCTCATTGTATCTATGTTGTTCATGGACAAATAAATAATTCTAATTCTCCTTATTCAATAATGGCATTGTTCAATCAGTGCTTTGAATGAGTCAAAAATGATTGTACCTGGAATTGCTTGGATTCACATTAATGGATTTATAGGCCGCCCAATCCCGGAGGACTCCGGGCGGCTTACAAAATAAAAGAAAGTAATTGATAAAAATACAAGAAAACAATTTAAAAACATCACCATGCACCCAATCTAATCGGGGCTGGACCTCAGTAATGAGGTCAACAGCCCCAGGCCTGCCGGAATAGCCAGGTTTTAATGGCTTTTCGGAAGGCCATGAGAGTGGGTAAGGTCTGGATCTCTGGGGGTAGTTCATTCCATAGGGTCGGAGCGGCCACAGAGAAGGCCCTCCTCCGGGGAGCTGCCACTGACACTGCCTGGCTGACGGCACCTGAAGGAGGCCCACCCTGTGCGATCTCACAGGCCGTTGGGAGGTATGTGGCAGTAGGTGGTCTCGCAGGTATCCTGGTCCTAAGCACAAAGTCCGAGATTTATACAGAGTTGGTGGACAGCTGTATTTCCCACTTTCTCCAGTGTAACTCTCCATCCCAACGAAGTATGGTTTCTGTTTATCTATACTTCTGCCTATCTATGTCTTCAGATCACCTCTCATTGCAAAGTGAGGCATGTTTTTTTAGAGCTTTGGGTTAGCCTTAAGTCAGGGGCAAGAATGAACGTTGGCAGAAAGCTAAAGAGGCATGAAGATGTGTCACATTTACCACTGGTTGGGCCAATTACTCAGCACTAATGTATTATGTGACCTTTGGGAGTTCTCAATGTGGACCTGGAAGTAGCTTTAGCCCATAAATTTCCCAATTTTTCATGGCTCAGTTAAAATTGTCCATGCACCATTCTTCTTTATCTGCTTACTCCTTATTTTCCCCAGCAACACTTGCTTCCCTGCAAACCAGCAGACACGTTCCCAAAGGACTATTTGCAGTGCTCTCTAGTTTTAAATCTTGTTCCGATTTGGCAAATTAAGCCATTTTAAATGTGATTCATTTTTGGGCTGCCAATGTTATTACCAAAGCAGCACGTTTATGGACGAATCAAGTTCAACTTTAGAAAGCCCATTTTCAATCACTTGCATTTATTTAAAGAATTAACATTTTATGTGAAGTGTATTACCACTGCCTTCTGTTCCCGTTGCTCCTTTAGCCATTTAAGTCAACCTGAAAGAATGTTTCCTTCTGTGGTGTTTGACTTGCTTCGTGGTGTCTGTTAAAATGTAAAAGTTCTGAAAATATAGACTATGCTGATTGCAGATTTAGCTCCGCGGTACTAAAGAGAAGTTAAAAAGGAAAGAAAGAAAAGGGTGACATTGCCTAGGATTTAGAGATATTATTATTAATTCTGGTTATATCTGGCCTTTTGGTCTTTCTTGCTATGTGTTTTAGTAGGTTCCACCACAAATGCGCGTATGAGAAAAGCGCGTGTGACTAAAGTGTGGTGATAAAACCGCGCCGTCAAAACCGCGGAGACGAATGAGCGCTGAAGCGCACCGACAACAGCGCGCCGACAGAAGCGCACTGTAACATAACCCTAACCCTAACCCTAACCCTAACCCTAACCCTAACCCTAACCCTAACCCTAACCCTAACCCTAACCCTAACCCTAACCCTAACCCTAACCCTAACCCTAACCCTAACCCTAACCCTAACCCTAACCCTAACCCTAACCCTAACCCTAACCCTAACCCTAACCCTAACCTTAAACCTAACCCTAAACCTTACCTTAACTTAAATCGCGCTTCTGTCGGCGCGCTGTTGTCGGCGCACTTTTGACATCACGGTTTTAGCGCCGCGGTTTTGTCGGCGCGCTTTTGACGTTTGCGGTTATGTCGTGCCACGTTTTAGTAACTTTCAGTTATTGCCTTTCTCCTTAACATATTCTGATTCCTTTCTAGTGATCCATCCCTTAACATGTACAGTCACAATTTTCTTTGGCTTTATCAATTCTTTGCAAAAGTCTTTGCTATTGTGCACAATATATTTGGAAAGATAAATGCTGCTTGAATTGTAGAAACAAACTTTTACAGTTTCTCTTTGTTAAAATGCAGTCTACCTTTTTTAACACTCTACTAGAGTAGTGGTTCAAACAAACAAAAAAACTGAGTTAATATAATCCTCCAGTTGTGTTTTGTTTTTCACACAAATTACTTTGCTTGATTCTGGTTACTGATTGAGAAATGTATTACAATGAACAAATTGGGAGGATTTCACCTGCTGCTGATTTTTTCAGGTTCACACGTTATATTTCCAGTCCAATGCTTTTAATGTTTCCTTTAAAACTTGAGTTCTATTATGCCACCTGAGACTTAATTTTAATTTAGCAAAGGCAATTGCAACGGACCAACTCATGGGATCAAAAGTGTAATAGCCAAAAGATGCGGTGTGTTCTGTAGATAAAATCTATGAGTTCAATATTATCTCAACAATATCCCGTACCTTAGAAAAACAGATTTTTAACCAGAATTAGGTTGTATGCTCACCTGCTTTTTGTGTTAAAACAAGTGTTTTCACAGGTTGTATTTGTTCTAACAGGAGTCTGTGATGACAGAGCATATATCAGCTAAAAAGTTTATGAAGAGATTGCTTGGACAAGATCTGGCCAAATTTTTCACCTGGATAAAAAGCAAGTTAATGAGGTACAGGTGTGTGTGAGAGAGAGGGGAGGGTGGGTTTGTGAATTAATTAGGCTTGGAGCAGTGGTGGGTTTCAATTTTTTTTCAAACCTACTCTGTGGGTGTGGCCTCCTTTGTGGGAGTGGCTTGCCGGCCATGTGACCTGGTGGGAGTGGCTTGCCGGCCATGTGTTCTCCCTCTGTCTCTCTCTCCCTCTCTCTCTTTCTCTCTCTCTTTCATTTCTTTTGTCTCTCTGTCCCTTTTTCCTTTTTTTCTTTCACCTCTCTCTCACTTTTTCTTTCTTTTTTCTTTCTTTTCTTTCTTTCTTTCTTTCTTTCTCTTTCTCTTTCTCTTTCTCTTTCTCTCTCTCTGTGAGTCTCTGTGTGTGTGTGCGTGTGTGTGTGTGTGGTGGGTTTCAAAATTTTTTGGAACCTCTTCTGTAGGTGTGGCCTCCTTTCCGGGTCCACAGATGGAACCTCTTCTAACCAGTTCAGTAGATTTGACAAACCGGTTCTACCGAATAGGTGCGAACTGGTAGGAACCCACCTCTGGCTTGGAGATAGAAATAAATACATCCAGGGTGTCAGATTAATTTATTTATTTGTAAATCTATTCTATTTTATTTCTGCATGTATGTAAAAATCTAGGAGGAAAAAGTATTTAAACACTGTCTTAAAATATACATTTTAAAATGCATACTTTAAGACCAATTTTGATATGTTGGAGAGTTCCATCAAAACATTCAAAGAAATGCAAATTCAAGAGAATAATTCTCTCCTCATTTGAATGTGGATTTGGGAGGTGCAGATCAAATAATCTCACAACAGAATTCACCAAACCTGAAATAAACATCTCTTCTTAGAGATACAGTCAAAGCCACTGATAGAACAGAAATCTGAAAATAGGTGTGATATTTTTAAAGGATCCTATTAACTATTGACTATTACCTTTTTTTCTGTGAGGGAAAAGCTTGCTTCTGGGGTAGGTACCTGGAACATGTCAGATCAACCCTACTGAACCTCATCAAAAATTAGTCTCTTACGTTTTGGTGCAATAATAGTCAGATGCAGTACCATAAGTGGGGAGACCCAGGATCTAGTCCAACCTCAGCCATGAAGCCTAGGTTCACCGACAAAAGGGAGAATGACAAAACAGTGCCCGACTAAACCGCGGTGACAAAACCGCGAGTTCTAAAGCGCTCCGACGAATGAGCGCTGAATTGCGCCAACAACAGTGTGGCGACAGACACGCACTGTAAAACTAAACCTAACCCTAAACCTAATCCCAACCCTAAACGTAACGCTAACCCTAACCCTAACCCTAACCCTAACCCTAACCCTAACCCTAACCCTAACCCTAACCCTAACCCTAACCCTAACCCTAACCCTAACCCTAACCCTAACCCTAACCCTAACCCTAACCCTAAACCTAACCCTAACCCTAACCCTAACCCTAACCCTAACCCCAAACCTAACCCTAACCCTAAACCTAAACCTAAACCTAAACCTAAACCTAACCCTTACCTTAACTTAAATTGGCTTTCTGTCGATGCGCTGTTGTAAAGCGCTCTTCTGTTGCCACGCTGTTGTTGCTGCGCTGTTGTCAGCGCGTTGATGACATCGCAGTTTTAGCGACCTGGTTTTGTCAGCACGCTTTTGTCGTGGGCGCTTTTGTCGGGTCACGGAAAGCCAACAGGGTGACTTTGGGTGACAATGACATTCTCTCACCCAACCATATGATTGTTGTGAGGAGAAATAGAAGGGGACGCTTTCTGTGCCACCTCAAGTTCTTGATTAAAATCTAATACATAGATAAACCTTTCTGGAAACAGTCTTAAATATGAATATATATACTATTGCTTACTGTTGCTATGGCCCCTTGTTTATTCTTTCTACCTCCAAGAAGGATCCTAAACAATTATTGATCACATAACCTTTGCCCTAAGTCTCCATGGGGTGCATGCCAAATGTTTCTTTTCGGTGAGACATTTTGTTTTCACTCTGCCTTGTCCAAGAACTGGAAAATTCTTCTGCATAGTCAAAAGCCTTTCCTGACTACAGTATCTGCCAAGGAAACCCCAGCAGGGATGCCGAGAGACGCAACATGGCATCTTGAAATACAAGGATCATGTTGCTTCACTCAAAGCAATGCAGAAGCCAGGCCTGTCTTTAATGCTTGGCGTAGCCCTCTTGAACACAAAGTCGCCACGTTGACATGCCTACATAATGTTTCAGATCTGCTACAATGCTTCCTGGACTACTGATGTTGTAGCCATCCAGGCGCATAATAGTTTTGCTACTGCCTCTCTTAAAAGTTACCTGGATGCTATTCCCATATTTCATTTTCAGGCCCTCAGTTTTCTTTCATCTGAATTTCAAGGCATTCTCAAAGGGTTCCTTAGTCTTTATCTCCTAGCAGCCATGCTTTTCTCTCAGGGAATTTTTCTGTCAGATTTCTGGCTAATCTCCCAGCCATTTGAGCCTCTGGTAGGAACTTCTAAACTCAGGACAGCAAAGGTTGCATTTTTGATTGGCACTTCATCTAACAATAATGTAGGTAAAACCCTGCATTATTTCCTTGCTTGGCTGTGAACAGACAGTGCAATAATCCCTGATTTCCCCTCCCTTTCCTTCTTTTAAATAACTTTAGAGAGTTAAATTTCTGTAGTTTGTAAGGAATTTTCCTCTGAGTTCTTTGAGAGGTACAGCTTCAGCAGGCAATAAAGGCACCATATTTCAAATGTCAGTCAACTGAAAGTTGTGCTAAGAGCAGAATGCACTTCTAGCTGGAGGTTTTGCACTTGCTTTTATATGCAAATTCTGAAGTTTAAAAGTTTCTTGACAATGAGAATATGTTCCCATCCCCAAATGTGCAGCACTGTTAAACGTTTTGAAATCTAGATTGGTCACCAATTGTCCCCAAATTTTCCTTCGGCTTCATAGAAAACAAACACTTGCTTGCTTCAGATATCATCCAGATCTGCTGCTATGATTTTTCACTGCTTTTCCTCCCTATCAGCTGTGACTTCTGAAGTTGTGTTGGGACAACGTATTCCACTAGTGAAGTCTTAAGACTTTTCTTCATTACAGGCTGGATGAAGTTCAGAGTACTAGCTCAGATAATTTCTTGATTTATTTCTAGATAGAAGGTGGAGATCCATTCTCTGAGCACTTGGGTTGTTACTGAACATTTCATTACCAGGCTAGGCAACATATTCAGCAGAGTTTACAGTGTGTCAGCGTTCATCTGGGTCACATCAGGTGGGGGACCTGTGATGGGGAGGTAAACATCAAGTGAGGATCATTGGGAGGTGAAGATTGGGGTGGTGGTGGAGGGGAGGTTTTTAAATTGCTGTTCCAGAAAAGTCAGCTGAATCTCTTTTCCATTCTTCTTAAAGCACCGGCGGTATTTCTTCATTCTTCATTCAAAGAAGCCATGGAAGTCTTTCGAAATTCCACAGGTGCTATGGTGGACTTGTAAAAAGGTAAAAGCATTTTGGATAAAAATATGGTGGATTATGCAAAATGTTCTTTTAAAAAGGATAAAGTTTACCCCTCAGTTATTCCTGTTAGGTATAACTACTGATTGTACTGTTATAGAGACTAACTTGATTTTGTATTTAATAACGGCAGCAAGACTGTTGGTGGCGCAATACTGGAAGAAGGAAGATTTGCCTACTATTCAAAAATGGACGTTAAAAGTAACAAACTTAGCAGAGATGGCTAAAATATCAGCATATCTCAAGGATCACTCAAATGAGAGATATAAACTGGAGTGGAGAAGATGGATTGACTATACTCAAAATAAATATGGGACTAAGAAATTCCAGATAGTTTATGACTGAAGAAACAAGGAATGATATAATCTGTTTAGAGTTAGCCTAGCAAAGAGGAGTTAAAGCTCAAATGAAAGATGATACTAACTTTCTTTAAGTTTATTTTAGAACATCTTTGTTAAAGATTTATATCCTGTATTTGTTCTGGGAAGTGGGGGGGGGAAGGTTGGGGTGGGGGGGGTAGGGTGGGGAGGGCGGGGGGAGGAGGTAAACATTTGCAAAAGTTTTTTTTTTCTAAAAAGTTTCAATAAAAAAAATTCCACAGGTGCTTTCATTTTCAGATCTTGATACTTTATTGTTTTCTCCACTTCTGTCATCTTCTATTCTACTATCCCCTGGATTATTTATGATGATAATTATGATGATGATGTAATGGTTTTCCATTTCATCTTTTCATTACAAGGGCTCTCCCTTGTGTCTTTATTACCTAAAACATTCAGTGCTGTGATCAATATGATCACCAAGTGCTAAATAACTCAGTTAACTTCTGCTTTACCCCTGTTGCATATGTTAGCAGCTGTTCATTCATAGACTTTAAAAGTTAATTGATTCATAATTTTAAAACAAAGCTGCTAAAGGAGATAAATTGTTTATAAGAGGCATATTGATCATTTCCATCCCATTTTACCATTTTATTAACTCTCCTGCAAAAATATTGTGGGGTAGATATATGTTTTTTTGTAGTCTGAATTGGTACAAACAAGGGAAAAAACCACCTCTAATTAACTCACCTATCATGTTGTAAAGCCATATGAATCAAGGGTGATTCGCCTGCTGCCAATTACCTCCACTAGACCGATTAGATCCCACAGATTAGGCCTCCTCCGAATTCCATCCGCCGGCCAATGCTGACTGGCGACTACCCGGAGGAGAGCCTTCTCTGTGGCTGCTCCGACCCTCTGGAACGAACTCCCTGTGGAGAGTCGGACCCTCACCACCCTCCAGGCCTTCCGCAAAGCCCTTAAAACCTGGCTGTTCCGACAGGCCTGGGGCTAAAGACTCGCTGCCCCCGTCTCGAATTGGTATGACTGTTGTGTTTTAATTATGTATTGTTGTTTATGTCGTTTTAAATTCTTGTTTGTATCCCCCTTCCCTAGTTGAGCTGTGAGCCGCCCTGAGTCCCCTTCGGGGGAAAAGGGCGGCATATAAATAAAATCAACATCAACAACATAAAATTCTCACAACCTCCAGGCATTCCTGATCATAAGTTGTATCCTTTGGGAAAGTTCACCTCTAACTTTAGCCTTGTTTCTTTTTCAAAACCTCACATTGTGCGTTCTCTGGCAGATCTTCCTGCATGTAACTGTTTCCTTATTTATTGCTGCTGTTTCTCTAGAAACTTGGCAAACCAGATCTAATGCCAAGGGAAGGCCAATAAAGTAGGAGAGAGGGCCGGAGATTAATAGCCACTTTTTACTAGCGCTGTCGGTGGATAGCTCATCCTCTAGATTCAATGGCAGTAATTTAGTCAAAGGTAGTTGCGAGTTGGGCCAAGGGCCCTTTTAGATGGTTTGGAAGGTATCGGAAAGATTCGAAGACACTTAAGGAAGAATCTCAGGAGCAAGCAATAAAGGTCAAACAAAACTGCAAAGAAGGTATAGCTTCCAAGTGGTGCCTCATTAATCTGCTGAAGAAGTTCTGGATCCATCTGAACCAGTGGTGGGTTTCAAAAATTGTTCGAACCTACTCTGTGAGTGTGGCCTCCTTTGTGGGAGTGGCTTGCCACCCATGTGACCGGATGAGAGTGGCTTGCCGCCCATGTGACCGGATATGAAATTATGAATTAGTACTTAGGTCGGTCCAAGTAGCTATTCAGAAACTCTGGCATTGAAGCATGCAAGTCTTAAAGCTGCCAAGTTACAAGACCCTTGCACCCCTAACCCTTTAGGAAAAAAAACCCAGGGGTGTTCAAACTTGACAGCTTTAAGACTTGTGAACTTCAACTCCCAGAATTCCTCCTCCAGTCACGTTGGCTCAGGAACTCTGGCATTGAAGCATGCAAGTCTTAAAGCTGTCAAGTTACAAGATCCTTGCACTCCTAACCCTTTAGAAAAAAAACCCCAGGGGTGTTCAAACTTGACAGCTTTAAGACTTGTGGACTTCAACTCCCATAATTCCTCCTCCAGTCACGTTGGCTCAGGAACTCTGGCATTGAAGCATGCAAGTCTTAAAGCTGTCAAGTTACAAGATCCTTGCACCCCTAACCCTTTAGCAGTGGTGGGTTTCAAAAATTTTTGGAACCTCTTCTGTATGTGTGGCCTGCTTTCCGGGTCCACTGGTGGAACCTCTTATAACTGGCCCAGTAGATTTGACGAACCGGATCTACCGAATAGGTGCGAACTGGTAGGAACCCACCTCTGATCTGAACCCATTTTTCCTGGCTTACTGCTTTTTTGGATATTTCACTATTAGCGGTGGCCTCGACCATCATTTGTTGTTTTTGTTTGCTATGTGGGTTTTGAGTAAGCCTTATTTTAGATAATCATGATTTTATGGAAGATTGATGTCTGGGTAATGTTTTACACTATGGCTTTTTTTGCATGCTTATTACAGTAAACTGCCTAGAATCTGGGGGTCAAATAATACATAAATGAATGCAGTAAATAAACAAATGAATAAATAAGAGAAAGGTGACATTAAGGACCTTTCATCCGCTCAGGTTGATGTACCAGCTATAACCTCACTTGAATAAAAAATGCCTTGCTTGTAATAAACCACGTCTTGGTAATTTCTTGTTTAGATTACTGCAGGGAACTATACCTACAATTATTTTTGCAATGTTCAGACACTCAGTTCTTACAAAACTGTGCCGCAAAAGTATTGACTGGAACTGGGTGATATATGTCTATGGCAGTGATGTGCGGTGAGGTTTATGGCTGGTGAGGCAGCAATTTTTTTTAGACTTGTGGACTTCAACTCCCAGGATCCCACAGCCAGGCATGCTCAGTTCAGATTTAAAGCGACAGCATTTGTTTTTCTTCTTTGCTAAATAAGTTTCCTTCTTTCTTTTTCTTTGTCTTCTCCCTTCCCCTCCTTCCTCCCTCTCTCCCTCTCTCCCCCCCTCTCTCTCACACGCACAAAGTTGGATTGGAGGTAGTCAGGGAGACCACAGGAGGAGGCAGGAAGCCAGTCAAAGAGCCATACTGGAGCACACACACTTTTCCTCAGCCCCGGAAGGATCCAGTCCAACTTCACTGATTACAGGTTTGAAATGACAACGGGGCTCTGCCTGCAATCAAACTACACTTGGGGAGGGAGAGCACTTCCCTCCAGCCTTTGCCGAAAGCTCCGCACCAGGAGGATGAAGTTTGAATTCCTCCCCCTCCCTCCGACCCACACGTACCTTTTCCAGCTGTTTCAGAGAGGATTTCAATTCTGCTCTTGCCTGCAGAAAAGAAAAAAAATGTAAAAGAAATAAAATGTAAAAGGAAAAAGGCAAGAGCTGAGGTCAGGCTGAACTAGTTGCTGCCAGAGTCATCATGGATGACTCTGCTTAACTGTTTAAAAAAGCCTCTACAGGAGGAGGCAGGAGAATCATCTACGTCAGGAATTTTTCGGCTTTTAACCCTTGCTGTTCCTGCTCAAGTGATCATAAAACGCCTAACGTCAGACAGACTAGATGAGGCACGTCGTTCTCCTGCCTCCTTCTCTAGAGGACACTTTTTAAGAGGCTTTTTTAAACAGTTAAGCACTAAGCAGAGTCATCCACATGGTGACTCTGGCAGCAACTAGCTCAGCCTGACCTCAGCTCTTGCCTTTTTCCTTTTACATTTTTTTTTCTTTTCATGATGACGGTGGTGAGGCTTTAATCAGTCTTCACTCTGAGAAGAATGAAGTTTCATGTAACCTTTTAATTTGTTGTTTAATTTCTCCCAATTGACAAGATATCCTGCTCCATTCTATTGGCAACTGAAAGCAGAGAAGACTGAGCTAATTGACTTTCACTGAATTCCAACTGAGATCAGTGGAACTCAACTTAGCCGTGAAGTTTTCAGTATGAGCGAAGTAGTCTGAAATCGTTCTGGTTTTGAGTTACGTAGAGACCCGCTGGAAAAACAGCATAGATCAGTTTTCTGTATGGAGACACCTAAAAATAAGTGCTAGACTACAGCTCCCATCCTAATCAGCCAGTTTGGCCAGTGACTGCAAAGAAGAGGAATTGTAATCTAACAATCGAGAAAGTGTTAAGTGTGGAAAATTAAAAAAAAAACAAAAAAACGACACCTCCCCATTCTATCTTCAGAGCAAATAATTATTTCCCACAGTTATTTAGTGCTATTTTCAGGTTACAGGGGTGGAAATGAGATTGACATTTAGGTGCTAATATAAAGACCACTCCTGTAATCTCTAGCTCTAAGTGAGAAGGTCTGAAAGGACTTCTTGTTATAGTTTCTCAAAGGATCTACGCACTTTTAGGAACATGGCATACGAATGAAAACCTTTGCTGATTCCAGGAACGGATTTTGAAGATGATACTTGCACTGTTGCATGTTTTCTTCGGCATGCAATTATATCCCTTCAGAGGCTCACTTCACATATTCATGCTCTTAGTTCCAGTAGCATTTTTATAGCAGAGTACTTAACAACCCTTTTGTAAGGTGGTGAGCTAGTCCCTCTTCTCCGAAACCAAGGGCAACGCACGCTCTATGGCTTGATATAAAATAATGGACATCTATGCAACATGCATGAGCCTTCCAACTTCTTTGTTTCTTTATTTCCTCGTTCCCAACCTATAATCGTCACCGTGAAGGAGGTGGGTGAATTAAAGATCTATCATCCCAAAGTGACATTCCTCAAAGGCGTCAGCGGGGAAGGCTTCACGGCGGCGTCGCGTTGAAGGCGAAATCGTGCATATTTACCCTAGCTGAAAAGGATCATTAGATTATTATCCCCTTTGCTCGCATGAATCTGATAGTCACTCGCGCAATGAGCTCCTACCCTATTTTACGACATTATGGCACCAAGTATTTTATGCACAAATAGGCCAAGGAAGCAGAGAGCATGCCGGTAACTGCTGGGAGACATGGGACATAAATCAGACGATGTGTGCATAATTACAAGATAGCAGAAACAGGTCTCAAGGGTATTTTCAGCACCGTAAAGCATTACACAGACCTTCAGACCCCCTGGAACATTATCCTTTCCTATTTCTTCACTCTTAGGCACCCGACAGCTTTTGTCTGCAGGACAGCCTGGTGCACGAGTGGTGCCATGAATTACAACGGCATGAGTACTCTGTGTTTAATTGCAAAGCCACAATTTAAAGCCACCCTCCCCCCCCCGCCGATTAAATTGCCCAAAGCTTCCAATCTTCTTTCTTGGATAGTGGCGGGGCAGGGCTGTGTGTGTTTCCTTAGCGTTTGCGTCTGAAAGTTGAGACGTCGCCTTGCCACCTGTCCTGTGTGCATCCAGACAGGCTGTCATCCATGATGGCAGCCGGCAGCCGTAAAAAAAGGGCAACGCGAGCTTTAACTAAGCTTCCCCCATTGAGAAGCAAGCCCTGTTTCCAAGCTTTTACCAAGCCACAATGAAGAGATTGTTGGGATCATTGGCCTGCAATTAATTGTGTTTGATAGCCTCTCTTGAAAGACCGGGGGTGCACTGATTAAAAAAAAGTCCCCCCCCCAGGACAGATCTGTCACACATGTCATTATAACTGAAGAGTAATCTCTCAGTGGATCTAAGCCAGCCTGAACTAATGATCTTCCTTTAATTTTGAGAGACCGCCTGCTGCCAATTACCTCCCACAGACCCATTAGATCTCACAGGGTTGGCCTCCTCCGGGTTCCGTCTACCAGCCAATGCCACCTGGCTATTACCCGGGGGAGGGCCTTCTCTGTGGCAGCTCCGGCCCTCTGGAATGAACTCCCCGCAGGGATTCGGACCCTCACCTCTCTCCAGGCCTTCCGAAAAGCCGTCAAAACCTGGCTTTGCCGGCAGGCCTGGGGGTGATGAGTTCCCTCCCCTCTCGACATGTATGGTTGTGCGACTGTTGTCTACTTTTATTATTTGTATTTTGTCTTTTTATGTTCCCCTTTTTCCCCCTTGAATTGTTTGCCGCCCTGAGTCCTCCCAGAGAAGGGCGGCATACAAATAATACAATACAATACAATACAATTTCCTTTCTCCATTGTTGCTGCTACCATTGGCCTGGGAAAAAAAAAGATGTGTTTCAGGATGTAAGTAGTATGTTGACTACTACAATATTGTAATGCAATTGCTTTATTGGATCTAGCACGGAATGCTGCCCGCTGCAGAGCATTTTAGAATAGAGAATAGAATAGAATTCTTTATTGGCCAATAAAGAGCCGAGGTGGCGCAGTGGTTAGGGTGCAGTACTGCAGGCCACTTCAGCTGACTGCTATCTGCAGTTCAGCGGTTCTAATCTCACCGGCTCAAGGTTGAGTCAGCCTTCCATCCTTCCGAGGTGGGTGAAATGAGGACCCAGACTGTGGCGGCGATATGCTGACTCTGTAAACCGCTTAGAGAGGGCTGAAAGCCCTATGAAGCGGTATATAAGTCTAACTGCTATTGCTAAGTGTGATTGGACACACAAGGAATTTGTCTTTGGTGCATAGGGTCGCAGTGTACATAAAAAGACAAGATAACAATTGTGAAGAATCGTAAGGTACAGCACTTAAGGATAGTCAGAGGGTACAAATAAGCAATGAGAAAACAATCAATATCAATATCAATCGTAAGGATACAAGCAACAAAGTTACAGTTCTGCAGTCATAAGTGGTGAGGACATGGATGATAGGAACTATGAGAAAACCTAATCAGAATGAGAAGTCATTCTGGAAATGATTAATGGAGATAAGCCTCCGCCTCCACCCTGCGTGCATTTCGCTCCCTTCCTCCCCGTCGTCAATTATTTTAAATCAATTTTTTAAATCAATTCAATATTTCGTCTTGTTTTTAATTCAGCTGTAAGCCACTTAGTCACCTCTTGGTGGCATCTATATTTAATAATAAATAAATAAAATAAACGTTGTTGAGATTTAACTTGATAACAGTGACTTATTTCCAGGCAGGAAAACTTAAGAGACATGGTGGCACAGTGGTTGGAATACAGTATTGCAGGCTAATTCTGCCGACTGCCAGCAGTTCAATCCTGACTGGCTCAAGGTTGACTCAGCCTTCCATCCTTCCGAGGTTGATAAAATGAGGATCCAGATTGTTGGGGGGCAATAACCTGACTCTGTAAACCGCTTAGAGAGGATTGTAAAGTATGGAACACTATATAAGTTTAAGTGCTGTTTCTATTGTTAGTATGAACAATTAGGCAGTATTCGAAACTCTTTCTAGAAGAATAGTTTCACTAATTTCATTAATTTCTTTATTTCAACTTAGATGCCACTTAACTCCCTTTGACTCCCACTGCCTCTCAGTGGCTTCTACATCTGATTATTGGACAGATTGCCCCTTTTCAGCCTCCAAGATTTCTTCTTTTATAAACTGTGACAACCTTGAAATTATTCAAGTAAGAATTTTCTGAAGGACTCTTTGATAGAGCTAGCAGAACTTACGGTTGGCTGCCACAAAGATTCTACAGTTCATGGCTCAGCAGAGCCACGCCACACAATCTTTGCAAATAATTGTGCTTAGTTTTGCATTGTGCAACCTGGTCTAGGCATGCACAAAGTGTTTCGACATAATTGGGCTATATATAAACACATTCCCTTTATTTAAAGCATTGTATATGGCTCCCTGCATAAAAGTTTTTGCAGATCCGTTTACAGTAGTCTGTGCCTTTCAACGTAACATACATAAGAAAAACAGGATTAGATGGGAGGAAATAGAGAGGAAAGGAGAATATTTTTTCGTAACAGCAATTGAGTAAAAATTCTATTGCTTCCCATAGATTTCAATCTACCCTCCGGTTACATGGAGGCCCTAAATCAGTTGAATTATCATGCATTGCTACTCTGTCCTTGCCAATGGAGTAGGTGGAAGCATAATAATTGAGGCTGGTCAAATTACTTTGGCACCTGGGGATGGAAAAACACAATAACAACACATTAAATAACTGGAAAATTGCTGCTTTTTTGTGACATCCCAAATCAGCTGCCTGAGACTCATTCTGGCTAATGGTAGGGTTGGGAAGAGGAGAGAGCCATGGGGAAGAGAAGATGTGTGGTTAGGAGACAGCTGGAGAGGAAAGAAGGAAGGCGGGGAAAAAAAGCAAATGCTTAATCCCCTTTTTTTATACTATTCCTCTTATTTATTATATTTTTATGGAAACTTAGATGAATAAAAACCTTTAATATGATATCCAGAACAGCTCTCCGACACTGTCGAGAGGCCTCACTTTGCAGAGCTAAGAATCTGTAAATTAATTTTGCTGCTTTTCATTCTCAAATATAATTAAACAATATGGTTTTGGGAGATCAGGTGTACTTCCTGTTTCTAAGAAGAGAAACTATTTCGCAAGTCTCTCTCTCTCTCTCTCTCTCTCTCTCTCTCTCTCTCTCTCTCTCTCTCTCTCTCTCTCTCCCTCCCTCCCTCCCTCCCTCCCTCCCTCCCTCTCTCTCTCTCTCTCTTCCACCCATCTTATTACAGGGCAACTCTGAGTGGCTTCCTGCCTTCCCATCTAACAGAGGTTGCTGAAAACAGAGGTGTGAAGAAGCTGAGCAAAACATGATGGATGGGTAATAATGGACACCATCTTTTGCACTACAAGCCCTTTGGAAATGAAACACACATGTTCCGCTGACTCACAGCTATGTTACAATGAACAAGACATTAGCCATTGGGGGTGGGTGGGGGGCAAGTTATCACTTTGAGCCATCTGGAATTGGTACGTATAGATTCCTGCTTCTATGCAGGTGTAGTCACAAACCTTTGCCAAATATCCCTTTTGTGGGATGTATGCAGTGGTGGGATTCAGCCAGTTCGCACCACTTCGGGAGAACCAGTTGGTAACTTTCTAAGCAGTTTGGTGAACTGGTTGTTGGAATAAATCATTAGGGCAGAGAACCGGTTGTTAAATTATTTGAATCCCACCACTGGATGTATGCCATTAGTTACCCTCATAGCAAGAACTGGGTTTCTGATAAATAATATAGTAAGACATTATTGGAGAAATTTGCTGACAGAATATTTCCAGAGTTGAGAGACCCAGGACAAATGGGCCTCTGGAATCTCTCAATAAAACTTGACACGCTTATTGCAATTTTTAAAAACTAGTCCCCACTTGCACCTTTTATTGATATCTTCAGTTCTCCAAAATATCCCCAGGCCAGGGAGGAGGTATTCAAATAGAAGGAAATAGCTTTTTAAAAACATTGACCAGAAATAACAGGCCCTCCATATTGGGGTTGCTACCTATGCTGAATGGTCCAACACTAATGGCATGGTCACAAGCCCATAATGACCCCATATTTAGGCTGTGGTCACTTTCTTTGTTGAGGAGATTTCCCCCTGCACAACTGAATTTGGAATGTAGCATCCTTAACAAGTTGCATTGCTTTGCCTCAGTCTGTTTGTGTCATCCATTGTACAATATTAAAATTAGGCTTGAGGCAAGTTCACATTCTCTTAACGTAAAATACAGTAACAGGATAACTGAGTTGGAAGGGACCTTGGAGGCCTTCTAGTCCAATCCCCTGCTTGAGATAGAGGCCCTATACCATTCCAGACGTGGCTGTCCAGTCTCTTATTAAAAGCCTCCAGTAATGGAGCAGCCATGACTTCTGAAGAAAACTCTTCCACTAGTTAATTGTTCTCACTGTCAGGAAATTTCTCCTTTGTTCTAGGTCAGTAATGGCGAACCACCGAGAGCCGAAAAGGGAGTGCATCAGTGGTGGGTTTCAAAAAATTTTAGAACCTCTTCTGTAGGTGTGGCCTGCTTTGTGGGAGTGGCTTGCCAGCCATGTGACCGGGTGGGAGCGGCTTGCCAATCATGTGACCGAGTGGGAGTGGCTTCACAGTCATGTAACTGGGTGGGTGTGACCAACTTGTAAAATGTGGTGAAACTCACTTTACAACGCTCTTGCTTAGCAACCAAAATGTTGGCTCAGAAACTCTGGCATTTTAAGCACACAAGTCTTAAAGCTGTCAAGTTACAAGACCCTTGCTCCTCCTAACCCTTTAGAAAAAAAAACCTCAGGGGTGTTCAAACTTGACAGCTTTAAGACTTGTGGACTTCAACTCCCAGAATTCCTCCTCTCGCTCTTCATCTTGATGATGTGTGGACGGGTGGGGGGAGGGAGCTGGAACCAGGCACTGTAGATTTGTAGAGGTTATATAGAAGAGGTTAGAACTGGCAGGAACCCACCCCTGGAGTGCATGCACAGCCAGCTGGTCTTTCAGTTACTGGCTTGCATGCATGTGTTACGATCAGCTGGCCGGCAAATATGGGGACAACGGAAACCACAAGACCAGCTCTTCCCAGTTTCTGGCACTGCCACACGTGCAAAGGATAGCTTTCGGGCATGCATGCACGCCAGAAACCCAGAAGAGGAACAGGTGACACTGCATGTGACAGCTTACATGCCATTGCATATCGCTTTGGGCACGCGTGCCATAGATTCCCCATCATGGTTCTAGGTTGTTTCTCTCCTTGATTAGTTTTCATCCATTGCTTCTTGTCTTGTCTTCTGGTGCTTTGGAAAATAGGCTGACTGCATCCTCTTTATGGCAGTCCCTCAACTATTGGTTCACAGCTATCATGTTGCTGTCCCCTAGTTCTTCTTTTCACTAGACTAGGCATACCCAATTCCTGCAACCATTCTTCATATGTTTTTGGTCCCTAATAATCTTTGTTCCTCTTCTTTGCACTCTTTCCAATGTCTTCATATCTTTTTTATATTGTGGTGACTAAAACTGGATATGGTACCCTGTTCTGACCCCCCTCATCCCATACCAAAACACTCCCAGCCAAAGATACTTTATGGAATTTATTCATAGACAGACAGGTCCTTAGCAGCAAACTGGCACAGATAAGATGGGGCAGCAATCCAGCCCAGGTAAACCCTGGCAGCAATCCAGCCTGCCAAGCTCACAATAATGTTCTCCAACATTAGTTAATGCATTGACTTCTGCAAAAGGGGCGTGTGCACAAGCATTCCTTTTACAGTCTGGAGAGGAGCCTAATTATCACTAGCTGAGTGCAATTACCTCCTGTAACTGCGTAATTGTTCCTTAAGCCTATTAGCTCTCCGGTGCTGGGCATCCAGGAACAACTCACTGTCGACGTCCAGATCACACTCCCTTGTCTCCTCCCCACTGGTCCAAGGCTCAGGCGCCTCCTGGTGGCCAACCAGCCTCTCTGCGTCCTGCTCGGAGTCGGAACCCTGTCCAGGGTCCTCCACATCCTCCAAAGCCGACTCATAGGACCCCTCGCTGTCAGAGTCTGGTGGCAGCTCCAACGGCTTCTGCTGGGCCACAACAGTACCCCAAGTGTGGTCTTACTAAGGTTTTATATAACAGTACTAGAACTTCAGGTGATCTTGATTCTACCCCTCTGTTAATGCAGCCTTGGATTGTATTGGCTTTTCTGGCTGTTGCTGCACACTCCTACCTCATATTTAAGTGATTGTCTACTAGGACTCCAAGATCCTTCTCACAGAAAGTGATACAGAAAGTCCTTTGATACACAATATTTTGGTGCAAGAGACCTCTCCTATAAATTTTGCTCAATCCTCTTAAAATAAGTATTTGTTCTTTTCAGAGTGGCCTTATGGTAGGTTTTTCAGACCCCTTTCTTCTATTATGACTCACAAGGATAAGGAGTCCAACTATTTTCACATGGCTTCACACATCCAATCACATGAAGAAGCTTTGAAGATAATATTTTCTCTTCTGTTGTGACTGAGTCCATCTTCATGGCCAATTTATTTCCGCTTGAAACCAACAGCACAGACAGCAAATGCGATTTGTTTTGTTTTTTCAGCAAAGTGTCAGCAGCAGAAATGTCTTTGTAGAATGGAAGAGATGCATCCATCCAACTTAGATTGGCTTGTGTGTTCGATTTTATGCATAGACTTATTTGATCCACAGTAATTGGGTGCCATTAGAACATTGTTTAAAGGAAGAATACCGAGACATTTACTAGCAAATTAAAATGTTTTTTTAATGAAAATGAAAAGAATGTGCATGCATTTCCATTAAGGGGGAGAGTGTATAATGTTGGCAATCAGTGAGTGAATTCCTTGATTTTAACATCCTGTTTTCCCTCTGCAACTCATATTCTTTTCTTTCCTTGTTATCGGGTTTTTTTTTTTTTTTTTTTTAACTTTGCAAGATTGAGATCAAGGTCTCTGTCACTGAAAAGGCTCAATTAAACTTTCTGGCTGAGGATTGGAATAAACAAACAAATAAGGTCATTAAAAAATAAATTAAATTTATACGTCACGCAGCTCACTATTGGAACGATTCTGGCCCAGTTATTGCAAAAGGGAGCCATTTTGCCCCCTTCCCATTATGCAAACTAAATTCCTTTCATTTATTTGGATGCATTTTATATCAGTTAGGAAACTTTAAAGCTGTGAGATCTACCGTAATGTGGAAGAAAGATCAGATTTCAGACCAGCAAACCTCATTTTGCTATTCACAGGGACAATCGGGGTTTTGGAGTCTTTTCTGAAGCATGTACATCTCTAGGAAATCTTATAGCAATAGCAATAGCAGTTAGACTTATATACCACTTCATAGGGCTTTCAGCCCTCTCTAAGAGGTTTACAGAGTCAGCATATCGCCCCCACAGTCTGGGTCCTCATTTCACCCACCTCGGAAGGATGGAAGGCTGAGTCAACCTTGAGCCGGTGAGATTAGAACCGCTGAACTGCAGATAACGGTCAGCTGAAGTGGCCTGCAGTACTGCACCCTAACCACTGTGCCACCTCGGCTTATTGCTGAGAACTCTGCTTTCCTATTCCATTTTGCCATCAGCTTAGATAAATTAATTTACACACCAAAGAGAGGGTGTTTTTTTTTTTAAAAAAAGTCTCTTTTTCTTCAAAAAAAAACCCCTCATTGTTTTATTCAATTTGCAAATGATTGACTTTTGATAGTGACAGTGCTTTAATGCCAAATATTACTTTTGAGTATTTTTAGCGTGCTGTGAAATGGAAAGAAGTTAGAGATTTATTCGTAGTAATTGATTTACAGTGCTTATTTCAATTAAAGTATCACCAACATTGCCATTTATTAAGTCTGCCCCATGTCTGATTCTAAGATGATGCAGTGTAATAGTTAAGAAAGCACCGTTGTATATTCCAAAGGCGTCTCGTTAAACTTGTTAGTGGAGCTACAGCAGAGGTGGGTTCCTACCAGTTCGCACCAGTTCGGTAGAACCGGTTCATCAAATCTACCGAACCGGTTAGAAGAGGTTCCACCAGTGGACCCGGAAAGCAGGCCACACCTACAGAAGAGGTTCCAAATTTTTTTGAAACCCACCACTGAGCTACAGCAGAGGTGGTTGCTCTACAGGTTTGCTCGTGCTCACACGTGACGCTTCTGGGTTCCACCACAAAACCGCGGAGGACAAAATCACGCTTGACGAAAGCGTGCATTTGACGTCATCACAGCGCGACGAAAACATCGCGCTGTGATCGAAAAATGTAAAAATAAAGCGAAAACCTTACCCTAACCCCCCCAAACCTAACCCTAAACCTAACCCTAAACCTAACCCTTAACCTAACCCTAAATCTAACCCTAAACCTAACCGTTAACGTAACGCTAAACCTAACGCTAACCCTTAACCTAACGCTAAACGTAACCCTAACGCTCTAAACCTAACCCTAATCCTTAACCTAACCCTAACCCTAACCCTAAACCTAACCCTTACCTTTATGTGAATCGGCTTGCTTTAATTTTAATTTTATTTCAATTTTTAATTTTTTTCGTCGCGCTGTGATGACGTCACATGCACCCTTTCGTCAAGCGCGATTTTGTCCTCCGCGGTTTTGATGGGTCACGACGCTTCTGCGCATGTGTCCGGGAGGTTGAGCGGAGCTTCCCAACACCGCCACTACCGGTTCGCCCGATCCGGGGCAAACTGGGAGCACTGTACATCTGAGCTACAGTTAGATTATCACCTGTCTTCCCGCAACCTTATTGTTACACAGGAATGCTGTAATGAATCAGGCAGGTTCCATTGTCCAGTGCTGTCTAGAGTTTGTTTGGGGCAACTCTTGCTGGCATTTTTCCTTTTTAAGGCAGCCATAGTAGGCAGAGCAGTGAGGTAAGGTTATCAGTAAAGGACGTGGGACTCGATTTTTTGGGTAGGCAAGTGGGTAATTTTGGTAATTGGGGAGGAAACTATTGCTCCTTCTTGATGTGGTAACTATAGAAAGAATATACAGATAGTGCTCAACTTATGAGCATAATTGGGACCAGAATTTTCATTGCTAAACAAGGAGATTGTTAAACTAGTCACCCCAATTTTTTTTTCAAATCGTGTGTAAGCTTTCCAAATACCAAGTAAAATTAAATCAGAGTCGAAGCCAAAACTATGCTTAAAGTTCCAATTTAATAAAGCAGGCATGTTGGCATAGAGCTATGCGATTCCGACTCTGGAAGTTACATCAGAATCCCACCCAGTTAAAAGTTCATGATCTTGCCCCCACACCCCACAGTCCATCACATGGTCCAATCTTCTTCTTCCACGCTGGCGTCCACGCCTAACTGCTTCCGTCCAGGTGTTCAGGTTTGGAAGACAAAAGATGACCTTGAGCTTCTAGTAAAGAATTTCTTATTTTGAAAACAACACATTCTACCCTTTGCTAAATTTCCCCCCCCCCCTTAATAAGAGTGTGGCAGGCCAAAGATTCTTAAAGGAACCGCTGCAGTCCTGACATCGTGTCTACTCGGGAGACGGTGCTCATCTCCGTTTCTTACTTGAAGGAGCCAACGTTGTCTGAAGAATTTTCTGTGGTCATGTGACCAACATGACTGTACGCTAAAGCACACAGAATACTGTTACCTTCCCACTGAAGTGGTACCTATTTATGTACTCGCATTCGTATGCTTTTGAACTTTCTATGTGAGCTGGGGCAGGAGCAGGAGCTCACCCTGTCATGCAGCACTCGGGTCTCAAACCTGGACTCAAGCTCGGCATCTTTAACTGTGGAGCAGGGGTGGGTTTCAACCGGTTCGCGGCGGTCCCTGCGAACCGGTTGGTCGGCGAACCCAGAAGTAAGTAACTTCCGGGAATGGCAAAGGGCCCACCTACGCGCCCTCGCGCCCGCGCATGCTCCTTACCCGGTTTTGATGAGTTCTGCGCTTCCACGCATGCGCAGGATGCATACAGCTCCTGCGCGATCCTCCAGGAGCAGCTGGAGCATCACACAGATGCTAGTATGCATGTGTGCACCACGCGCACATGCGTGTGCACTGCGCACGTGTGCGAGGACGCCGCCGGCCCCGTTCCGACTGAACCGGTTGGAAAGGGGCGAGAAACCCACCCCTGCTGTGGAGCCACGCTGCCCACTGAGTCCAGTCTAATTCTACACTGGAACCCTCCTCCCAGTCAGGTTGGTTGCTCTCCAACGAACTTCTTTTTGAGATGAGAACTGGTGGGGAGGGGAAATGAGGAAGAACACATCTGCACAGCGGTACTATTATTATTAGTCTCAAGAGTATTGCAGAGAAAGTTCCAATTTCCCCGTTCTATCCGCCTCCTCCATGTATTCCAGCTACCATTAGTCTACGATTCTGCCATCCATATTGTTTTGTCACTCATAACTCTAATTCTAATTGAATTATTTATTACAGGGGAGCATTTTAATTATAGCTACTGTGAATCAAAATAATTTACACTTATTGCCAAGGGGGGTATTCACTGAGCTATAGTTTAATTTTCAGCTTGTGGCAGCAGCCCATCCTGCTGGCTATTTGCCTTAATGCTCTGTGGGCCTCTTAGAAGCAGCAGCTGCAAACAGCGAATGCCAGGATTTCACAAGATTTGCTCGCAAATCACAGCCACTCGAGATGGGACCTGAACTCCACGGCTGCTGCATCCTGCCTCACTCCAGCCTGATCAAAAAGATTGCAATTTGTGTAGCAGAAAACAACAATAACAACAACAACAACAAGAACAACAACAAAAGAGAGACAAAACTAAACAGCTTACCCCAACCGAACACATGAGCTGTCAATATATCTGGCCGTCAACCATCAAATTCTTAGCATGGCAGCCTGGAATTGGAATCTAGGCTTTCAATGCCTTTTATGGTGTTTTTATAGATGTTGGGGATCGATGGGGGATTTTTAAAGGGGAATATTGTCATATGACCTATGCAAAAGTTATCTTTCAATTACTTTTTCAGCCATAAAAGTGGATGCAAGGACTGTCTAAAGCAGTGATGGCGAACCTATGACACGCGTGTCAGTGCTGACACGCGTAGCCATTTGGGGTGACACGCACAGGATTTCATGCGATTCATCCTCGGCTCCTGCACGGCCGCCGAGGATGAAAGAATCTGTGCTGGAGGAACAGGGGGTGGGTGGGACGTGTGATCTCCCCCGCCCACACTCACTTACTGTATCGCCGCCGCCCCTTTCTGAGCGCAGGGGCTGCTGGTAAGGCGTGCCTGCCGTGCGCACACACGTCATCAGCGCAGCAAGGGAGGACCCGCAGGAGAGGAGCGCGGGAACAGTGCGCGCCTCTCTCCAGTCAGGCCGGCACAGAGAGTCTACTCCTGGGACTGTCGGTTACGACCGCACCACAGCAGGGAACAGCGGAGTGCCAACGGGAACTGTTATACATTTTTGTAGTTTAAACTATAAATTGCGTAAAATTATGTTTTTGTCGAAGTGACACACAATGCGAGTTATGCTCGATTTTTTGCCGATTTTTGACACACCACGCCAAAAAGGTTGCCCATCACTGGTCTAAAGCTACATGCTTAGATATCCTTTTTTTGTGTCCCTGCAGTTTTCTTGGCAAGGTTTTTCAGAAGTGGGTGGCCATTGCTTCGTGTCTGGGGCTGAGAGGAAGTGACTGGCCCAAGGTGACTTTTCGCCTAAGACAGGACTAGAACTCAAAAGTCTTCGATTTTTTAGTCCAGTCCCTTTAATCGCTACACCCAAACTGGCTCTTTGTATCCTTATTCCCAGGTAAACTCACTTGTTCTAACAGATTGCTAATACAATTTTGAATGAAAATATACATTCCATAACTCTGCAGGTTTTTTAAAAAGCTCTGATAAGGAACGTGGCCATAATAATTAACTTGTGATTCTACCCCCTGTGCCCCCAAAGCTAGGAAAGAGAGTAAGAAGATACAGAACCCAGAAGATGCACTATTAAATGAAAAAAGGGGGGAAAGAATAGCAATAGCAATAGCAGTTAGACTTATATACCACTTCATAGGGCTTTCTGCCCTCTCTAAGCGATTTACAGAGTCAGCATATCGCCCCCAACAATCCAGGTTCTCATTTTACCCACCTCGGAAGGATGGAAGGCTGAGTCAACCTTGAGCCGGTGAGATTTGAACAGCCGAACTGCAGAACTGCAGTCAGCTGAAGTAGCCTGCAGTGCTGCATTCTAACCACTGTGCCACCTCGGGGAAAATAGAAACGAAAATATTAAATATACAAGTATATATTCAAGAGCGAGATATAAAAGGGGGAAAAAACATAGTTAGGATAGATTAGCCAAGGTAAGGGAATAAGAAATGATACTAAATTATATTTGGGTTTGCGGAAATACCATCCCAAGAAAACATAAACTGAGATTTGAAAGAGACACCTATAACAGTAGAAAAAGAAAGGGAGAGAGAGGGAGAGAATGAGAGGAAGAGGGGGGAAAGAAGAAAGCGGTACGGTGAGGAGGGTGGAAGGGAGAGAAAGAGAAGGTAGGAAGGGGAAGAGGAAGAGTAGGAGTAGGGGAGAGGTAAGGGAAGAAGGAAGGGGAAGGAGAGGAGGAAGTATGAAAGTAGAGAAGGGAGGGAGGGAGAGAAGAAAGGGAAAATAAAGTGGTGTTATAACAGGCGGAAGGGATGGTAAATAAAGCAACCCAAACTAGATATTGTAACCTATTAAATGGAATAACAAATGTTTAAAAATGACGAATGTAATAAATAACAATTATGTGAATGTATGCTTAAAATGGTATGTAAGAGAATAAAAAATGAAAAAAAAATTGGAAATAAAGAAAAGAAAATATGCATTCCATAACTTGCAGGTTTTTTTTAAAAAGCTCTGTTAAAGAAAGTGTCCATAAGAATTAACTTTTTAAAAAAAGTTTTTATTTTTTAAACAAACATAAACAAACAAAACACGTAACATAAAAAAAAAACATCTTCCATTCTATCCAGTGTGTCGATTGGTTACAAGGTTTTTGTGCATCCTTTCCATAGTCATCCCTTAAATTTTATATAAAGTCACATATTGTCAATCAAGTATATTTGTGTACATTATTATTATAGTACTTCATTTCTTTGCCACTATTATTTCATCATTTTAAACAAGGTATTCTATATATGGGTTTGTTTGTATTATAATAGTTCATTACCTCATCTTCAACATGTCCAATAATAAGTATATTTTTTATATCCTATTTTAAATCATTCTATTATTTTGGCGTTGATAACATTCTCTAATAGATTTTCAATTCCATATTTTTTTAATCTAACCACTAATTAAATAGATCCCATGTCCTATAAAATTGCTTATCTTCTTGTTCTCTAATTTCATATGTCAACTTACTCATTTCAGCACATTCCATTATTAACTTGTGAATTAACTTGTGATCCCCCTTGCCCCGAATTTATACAGGGATCCCATGCAGAGGTGGTATTCAGCAGGTTCTGACCAGTTGTAGAAAACCGGTAGTGGAAATTTTGAGTAGTTCAGAGAACCGGTAAATAGCACCTCTGGCTGGCCCCGCCCCTATCTATTCTCTGCCTCCCGAGTCCCAGCTGATCGGGAGAGAATGGAAATTTTGCAGCATCCTTCCCCTGCCATGCCTATCAAGCCAAGCCACGCCCACCAAGCCACACCCACAGAACTGGTAGTAAAAATGTTTTGAATCCCACCACTGATCCCACCATCAAATCGGGATTCAATAGATGATAAGTATTGGTAAACCTTGCAGTTTAGAATCTCTGTCTTCCAATTAATTTTGCTTTAATTGCTAAATTGGTCTTTTAATCAACTACGGCTATTAATTAGGCTATATTATGCAATTATGGTTTTGTTTCTAATTACACTATAAACCGTTTTGGGATCATCACTGCAAAGGAAGTTGCATAAAGTCCTTGATAGTGAGTCCTATAGTTATGGGGGGGAATTAAAACCCAGGATGAAAATGATGTCAGAAGGGCATTCTTTCTCCTCCTTTGACAGGTAGTCCTTGACTTATAATAGTTCGCTTAATGACTGTTCAAAGTTACAAGAGCACTGAAAAAAGTGACTTATGACCAAGAAAACTGCAACCTATAGCAATTTATTGGGGGCTTAAATCTCACTAAATTTGGGTGGAACTTCCTTTGAATCAACATGCATGGGATTGTCCTATAATGTAATTTGAATCCCTTTTAGCATTAATTATTCTTTCGGTTAAATTTCCTTCAGTGTTTTATCTCCTTCCTTTTTGCTGGGAAAAAGAAAACAAAATTAGGTACATTTGCATCACTGAATGCTTTGCCTCAAAGCTTGGGGCCATTTAAATTAATTTTTATGTACTCCATTCAGTTTAGTAAAATATTTAGTAGTGCTCTAATAGTGTAAAGCATTAGGCTGTAATTACAGGGACGTAAATACAGAGACTAATAGTTCTGTTGAAATACAACGGTGATGCATGATTGCCCTATTATTATAGCCAATTTGAAGCAACATGATTATTAAAAAAATTTATCGCTGATATAGTCTTGATTTTGTTACAGGTTGTAATAAAAAGTAGGCATTTAAAAACAGTTATTTTCAGCCTCATAAGAGAACTACAGTAAGTAGATTTCCATATCCTTTAAAATATATTTCTTGATGAATTGGGGATCAATGAGGATTTTAGAGCATACATAACCTCTTCTGTGGTGTGGTAGAAGCAGAGGTGTGTTCCTACCAGTTCGCACCTATTCGGTAGAACCGGTTCATCAAATCTACCGAACCGGTTAGAAGAGGTTCCACCAGTGGACCCGGAAAGCAGGCCACACCTACAGAAGAGGTTCCAAAGTTTTTTGAAACCCACCACTGGCAAGGATCTTGTAACTTGACAGCTTTAAGACTTGCATGCTTCAATGCCAGAGTTTCTGAATAGCTACTTGGACCGACCTAAGTACTAATTCATAATTTCATATCTGGTCATATGGGTGGCAAGCCACTCCCACAAAGGAGGCCACACCCACAGAGTAGGTTCCAACAATTTTTGAAACCCACCACTGGATAGAAGAAACTAAGGTTTGGGATTAGGACAAAAAAATGAACTGTTCTCACTCAAACAGATCAGCTGCCAAGCAAAATTAAGATCTATATTAATACTAGTCGGTTGGTTATCCATGCTTCGCTACAGAACTATGTGATCAGGCTTGATAAATTGATAGTTAAAGCTTGAACATTAATGAGTAATTACGATTGGACTCTCCTCTCCCCTTCTCTCCCTCAGGCTGGCCGCATTGATCCTCTCCTATCCCCTTCTCTCCCTCAGGCTTGACCCACAGAGGCCTCTTCTATCTTATCCCTTTCTCTCCCTCAGGCTTGCCCCACAGAAGCCGTTCCTATGTTATCCCCTTCTCTCCCTTTCAGGTGGGGAGGGAGAGTAGAATGTCTAAACTCTCAGCCTGCAGGCCAGATGAGTCGTGTGCTGGCCACGCCCACACCCAAGTGGCAGTTGGAACAGAGTTCTTTTCAGGTGGGGAGGGGGAGTAGAACGTCTAACTCCTTAGCATCAGAGCGTGTTAATAATAATATAAGAAATACTAATGATCTGATGGTGATTTCAAAAAATCCTTTCTTAGCGAGCACTTAGAAGCCAAGAGGAACATACGTGCCAAATTTCAAGTTTGTAGGCTTTACGGTTCTGGAGATTTCGTGACGATGCATAAGTGGCTTTTCGCTTTTATATATATACAGATTTTGAACCTGTGCCCTAAATTGGATTGGTTTGAATAGGAATTCTGAGAATTCTATTTAAACATTTTTGAAGATTACCAAATTGGAGAATGGAATTCAGATATAAGAATACCTTTGATCTTTTGCATTTGCTAAGCAAAACAACCTCATTCCACAACGGTAATAGACTAGATTAAACAATTAAACAACAATATGTACACATTGTTTACACATTTATGTAAACAATGTGTACATAAATAATTGGTGAACTATCTCCAAGTCATCTACTGACTTATAATGCAATTTGGCGTAAACGGCATATTAGAAAAAAAGAGATCTTGAAGATGGTTATTTGTCATGTTGATGATCTTTTTTAAAATAGAGATTTAAAACAATATTTCTTCTACAAGCTATTAGGTTGATTTGCATTTGGCAGAGCAAACTCCTGTTGCAATTAAAAATGCATTTGCTTCTCCCAGAATTGAAAATGGATGCTTATATATTGGAGCAATGGGATAGACATCTGGTTCTGTGAAAATGCTGTGAAAAAGTACATTCTGGATGTCACTTTTGTTGAGAATCCTGTCAATTACTCTCTTTATTGCTCATGTAATTAAGATGGGAATTGATACTGGGCACTTTGACCTATCCCATTTTCACCCAAGGCCATCTGCAGCCTGGAGCAATGACAGGATGTATCAAACATAGAAAGGTGTCCTACAGTAGGGTCTGGCCAAGCTACACTTGGGAATGCAAGAGTGTTTACTGCTTGTAAAATGACCCACACAGACCACAAAGAAAACAAAATGCAGCTGCCATTAGAACATAATCTGTCGGCTGTGACCAGGGGGGCCTTTGCCCAGGTTTGCCTGGTGCATCAGTTGCAGCCCTATTTGGATAGGAAGGCACTTCAAATGGTCACTCACGCCCTCGTCACCTCAAGAATAGACTACTGTAATGCACTCTACACGGGACTGCCCCTGAAAAATGTTCGGAGACTACAATTAGTCCAGAACGCAGCCGCGCGAGCGATAGTGGGTGTACCGAGATACACCCACGTTACACTTATCCTCCGTGAGCTGCACTGGCTTCCTATTGGTCTCTGAATGCGATTCAAGGTGCTGGTTATTATCTTTAAAGCCCTACATGGCTTAGGACCTGGATACCTGCGAGACCGCCTACTGCCTCATACCTCCCAATGGCCGGTAAGATCGAACAGGGCGGGCCTCCTTCAGGTGCCATCAGCCAGGCAATGTCAGCTGGAGGCTCCCCAGAGGAGGGCCTTCTCTGTAGCCGCTCCGACCCTATGGAACGAGCTACCCCCAGAGATCTGGACCCTGCCCACTCTCATGGCCTTCCGAAAGGCTGTCAAAACCTGGCTATTCCGGCAGGCCTGGGGTTGTTGACCTCATTACTGAGGTCCAGCCCCGACCAGATTGGGTGCATGGTGATGTTTTAAACTGTTTTCTTTGTCTTTTTTAATTCTTTTTTAAAAAATATATATAATTTACTTCTTTTCTGTAAGCCGCCCGGAGTCCTCCGGGATTGGGCGGCCTATAAATCCATTACATACAAATACATTACAAATAAATCGTTAAAATCTTGAAGACTGCTGAATCTTTATATTTTTTTGAGCTTTTTTAAATGAGGGGTGGGTGAGGACAGCAGGGATTTGAAAAGACTGATGACCCAGCCTAGTCCAAATAGTCACTTCCCATAGCTGCAATACAAGTGCTACCAACATCACCCTTGGGATCTGTTTCCTCTAGAGAAGGAATCCTATATCTTTCTTTTTCTGGGTTTTTTTTTATATGAGAGAATCAGAGGCAAGGCCAAAATAGGACCTATTAGGAAGAGCAAATCAGGGAGGATCTGCTCTGGAGGCCCAAGGGATGGTTTCATAGTTCTAAATTTTTTTGAAACCCACCACTGACCCTTATATTAGGTAAAAAAAGGAGCCATGATGGCACAGTGGTTAGAATGCAGTACTGCAGGCTACTTCTGCTGACTGTTTGCTGTCAGCAGTTTGGCAGTTGGATTTTCACCGGCTCAAGGTTGACTCAGCCTTCCATCCTTTTGAGGTCAGTAAAATGAAGACCCAGATTGTTGCCAGCAATATACTGACTCTGTAAACTGCTTAGAGAGGGCTGTAAAGCATTGTGAAGTGGTATATAGGCCTAAGTGCTATTGCTATTGCTAAAAAAAAAATAGAGAGCCAGTTTTGTATAGTGTTAAGGCACCAGGTTTTAGTCCCACCTTAATCATGAAAGCAGGCTGATGGGCCTTGAGCCAGTCCTGCTCTCTAAGCCTAACCCACCTCACAGGGTTGTTTTTGTTGGGAAAATAGGTGGAGAAAAGTGTGTTGAATGGGTTTGCTCTTGACTAGGCCTCCTCCGGGTGCCGTCGACCGGACACTGCCGGCTGGCGGCCCCTTGGGGGAGAGCCTTCTCTGTAGCTGCTCTGGCCCTGTGGAACGATCTACCCGCAGAGATCTGGACCCTTCCCACTCTCGCGGCCTTCAAAAAAGCCACCAAAACCTGGCTGTTCCAGGAGGCCTGGGGCTGTTGACTCATGAATGAGGTCCAGCCCCCAGTTAAGTCGAGTGTATGGTGTGCTCTTTTTAAATTGTTCCTGTCTTTCCCCTATTTTTTTATTTTGTTTTATCTTGTATTTGTAAGCTGCCCGGAGTCCTACAGGATTGGGCGGCATATAAGCTTATTAAATTACGAATTTAATTACGAGTTATTTGTAGAAATAATAAAAACAGGATATAAATAAAAATAAATAGGAACTCCAACCTTTTCTATAAGTAAATAACATGCATGGGGTCGCGACTGCACTTGTATACTGTTGCTGTTTAATTCCACTGTAAAAATAGGACAAGCTGAATATATTAATAGATAGTAGAAATACACTGAAGGGAGGAGTAGAGGGTTAGAAGAAAGAGAGGTAGAGAGGGTAGGAGAGAGGATTGGAGGGAGGGTGAGAAGGAAGGGAGGGAGTGGATCGGGAGAGAGGAGTGATAGAGGGGGAGGGGAAGTAGGGTAGAGGGGAATGTTGGAGGGAAGATGGAAAGTTGGAGGGGGGCGAAAGAAAGGGTGTATGGAGGGTCGAAGAGGTACATTGGGTTTCTATTTTTGGGGGTATTGTTGACAAGAGGAATGGCTGTGTTTATTGTTTAATGTTATATGGCCCCGGTTATGCACAGTATATATGTGACTGTACGAAATGAAAATGGAAAATAAAAAACACATTTACAAAAAAAAACATACATGGGGTAAGAGATTGTATTCGCTAAGAAGAGACTAATAGAAAACAAAGGCGTGGTCAGGAGAAACAAATAGAGGCAGGGCTGCAAATCATAGAGCTGTGATAGAGAACCTATGACACGCGTTTCCGAAGTGGCATGCAGAGCTATCTCTCTGGGCACACCATCCATCGCCCGTTGCTCTTCCGGGTTCCGGCCAGTTGGTCTTCACGAGCATGGGAGTGCTGGAAATTGGAAGAGCAGCTCTGTGGCATGCTTGTGCGCACGGGAAGCGGAACGTCAGCTTTCTGGCGCACGCATGTGCGGTGGCCAGCTGGTCTTCACGTGTGCATGCACGTCGGAAACTAAAAGACCAGGTGACCGGGATTCATGCGTATGCTGGAAACTGGAAGCCCAGCTTCTCGGTGCATGCATACATGCTGGGGAGCTGCTCTTCCGGTTTCTGGTGCACCTCCGCCCGTGTGCGCATGCTCCCATTTTGGCACTCAGTGCCGAAAAGGTTCGCCAACACTGTCATAGAGGTGTTTTTTTTTTAAAGGTTACCTCTCACTTTGGAGGACTCCACTTGTTGAATTTAACCCTTTATTGTAATGTCTAAAGAAGCATTCCCCTCCTTTCTTTCTCTGAAGAAATTGAGACGAAGACCTCTTCATCTCAATCCAGTTTCTTCCTTCCTGTTCTAGTGAGGCTCTTCATATTCTTTCAACCTTCCATCCACTTCTACTTTGTATCTACTACGTCTCTGTCAGTGGTGGGTTTCAAAAATAGTTGGAACCTACTCTGTGGGTGTGGCCTCCTTTGTGGGAGTGGCTTGCCACCCATGTGACCAGATGGGAGTGGCTTGCCGCCCATGTGACCGGATATGAAATTATGAATTAGCACTTAGGTCGGTCCAAGTAGCTATTCAGAAACTCTGGCATTGAAGCATGCAAGTCTTAAAGCTGTCAAGTTACAAGATCCTTGCCAGTGGTGGGTTTCAAAAATTTTTGGAACCTCTTCTGTAGGTGTGGCCTGCTTTCCAGGTCCACTGGTGGAACCTCTTCTAACCGGTTCGGTAGATTTGATGAACCGGTTCTACCGAATAGGTGCGAACTGGTAGGAACCCACCTCTGGTCTCTGTGAACCTGGTTTGTCTTATCTACCATGTTTCCATGAACCTGAAAAGAGAATCCTGTATATAGATGGGAACTTGATTGATTTTTATGACTATGGCAACCTATCCTATCGGTCATTAAATTTAATTATTCAACTAATATAAATGGTTAATTTTTAATGCCCTACTTTTGGAGTCTGGCCTTGGGCAGGAGTATATGGAAACATAAGCATAATATTACAGTCAACAAGCTGAGCTCAGCTACTATATTTGTTCACTTGGTGATGCCCTGGGAAGATTAAGAGGAAATATTGTGAAGATCAGCCATTAAAGCAAACAATTATCTATCTCAAATTAATTAAGGCAGAAGGAACACCTGTGATCAACACAGATTTGCAGAACATTTTCATTAATTCCCAATAAAGGAAGGTACTTATGAAAGGAACTCTGGTCTATTGCTGGTTATGATTGTGTCAGACTATGTTTATTAAGAGATAAATAAATATGAGGATGTGTGCTAAAGCAGCTATTTAGGACAGTATAAATATTTCCTCTAGGCACACTAACATCATCACAAGCTTCTTCAAACATAGCTAGATTAGGCTGATTATTTGCTATATGATGACCATATGTTCTACATTAGACAGGAGAGTTCCCTATGAAAGGCTTTCTAATGCAAATCTTGATTTTTCTTAAAAAGAACAGAATGACAAGATATTGATATGGCCCCTCAAGAGTGAGCTGAACATGCATGTTTTGACTGAGAGATATGCAATTCAACTGGACCTAAATTATCTTATTTCACAGAGATGGAGTATAGTCTTTTTACAGATAAAGAAAATATCTTTAATTTTCCATCATAGGTGTCACTTATGTTTTATCCTCTTTCACGGGAAATGTATTTTTTCTGGGTGATGTGTGAGTATCCATCTATAAATGATTAGCAGTCAAGTATGCAACTTTAAGTCATCTTTTTGGCTTCAACTAGAAGGCAACTAGATGCAGAATGGTGGTTTGTACTACAACACGATCAGGGTGGGTGGTTTGGAATTTCAGATTTCTAAACATTTATGGGCCAAATAAATGCCTTGCTGAAGTTTAATAGACTTTTTGGAATCTTACTGAAGTCTATTTAAAAGTTGACCCTAAAAATTATTCTTTTTTGCTTCTGAATTTGGTGATAAGAACTTGGTGTGTTCTGGGAAAAATGGGATCTACCTCTGACCTATAGATATGGCCATGTAAATTAAGTGTACTTTACTATGCCATATGCAAGTTAAAGAAATGTTTGCTGGACGCTCTAAAAAACCCATTCTCTCTATAGGGAGATTCGTATTTATGATTTATGCAGCATTATTCCTCTTCCTTGTTAAGAAAAGTTTTTGTAGGCGCTGTTAAGATCCCCAGATCTTCAACTTGCAACGGTGCAGTTTCTCATTTAATTTAACAAGAACCTAATGAACAATAATCTTCCAGTAAATCTTCCTCCATCTCTCAAAAAGAAAAGAATGTGGCTAGGAATGGTGACTGCAACATCAGAAAGTTTTGCAATTTTTAAAGAAATTTAAAATTCCACCAGCTGTCTTTTAGTGGAAGGCATCAAAAAGTAGAAACAGGAAAAAAACCCTGAAAAATAGTAAAGTTGACCCCTCTGAATAAGAAGGGAAAATAAAAAGAACGGAAATGCAAATAGTTTTAATAATGAAAATACATTTATGATCTTTTCCTTTAAATATTGTTGGCCCTGAGAAGATGGAAAGAGTTTTAAATGAAAATTCTTCTCAAGCAGTAGGTACACATCAGTGTTTCTCATATATTTGTCTTTGACATCTCTTATTTTATTTTATACTCTAACTGAACTGTTGATGTTCAATGTATTTTTCCCATGAGAACCTCCTCCTCCTCCTCCTCCTCCTCCTCCTCCTCCTCCTCCTCGTTCTTCTTCTTCCCCCCTCCTCCTCCTCGTTCTTCTTCTTTTCTTCCTCCTCCTCCTCCTCCTCCTCCTCCTCCTCCTCCTCCTCCTCCTCCTCCTCCTCCTCCTCCTCGTTCTTCTTCTTCCCCCCTCCTCCTCCTCGTTCTTCTTCTTTTCTTCCTCCTCCTCCTCCTCCTCCTCCTCCTCCTCCTCCTCCTCGTTCTTCTTCTTCCCCCCTCCTCCTCCTCGTTCTTCTTCTTTTCTTCCTCCTCCTCCTCCTCCTCCTCCTCCTCCTCCTCCTCCTCCTCGTTCTTCTTCTTCCCCCCTCCTCCTCCTCGTTCTTCTTCTTTTCTTCCTCCTCCTCCTCCTCCTCCTCCTCCTCCTCCTCGTTCTTCTTCTTCCCCCCTCCTCCTCCTCGTTCTTCTTCTTTTCTTCCTCCTCCTCCTCCTCCTCCTCCTCCTCCTCCTCGTTCTTCTTCTTCCCCCCTCCTCCTCCTCGTTCTTCTTCTTTTCTTCCTCCTCCTCCTCCTCCTCCTGCTCCTCCACCTCCTCTTCCTCGTTCTTCTTCTTTCCCTCCTCCTCCTCCTCCTCCTCGTTCTTCTTCTTCCCCCTCCTCCTCCTCGTTCTTCTTCTTTTCCTCCTCCTCCTCCTCCTCCTGCTCCTCCACCTCCTCTTCCTCGTTCTTCTTCTTTTCCTCCTCCTCCTCCTCCTCATTCTTCTTCTTTTCCTTCTCCTCCTCCTCCTCTTCTTCTCCTCCTCCTCCCCCTCCCCTTCCCATCATCATCATCATCATCATCATCATCATCATCATCATCATCATCTCTTGACTATATTTAACATGTATATATAGTGTCACACTTACATACAAACTCTTGGATGAGTCATTAACATCATGAATTGGCTTTAGCTTAGTTGGTTTCTGATCAATATTTCATAATGTATGTGGGTATGATATTTTAGAAAGGGAGATTATTATTATTTTTTGCAGGAAAATAAATAGACCTGGCTTGAGGAAAGGAAGTGGTTTGGAGATTCAATACTTAGTACAACTAGCAAGATCAAATGACCCAGCTTTTCCATCAGCAGGGTCACTTCTGGGTGCAGGCAGGAGTGAGATAGGGTGTTAAGTTTGAATGCTTTTCATCCTCACAGTTGCCAACCCCCCCTCTCCCCCCATTCTTGTACATAAAAATTAGCATTTCAACACATTTTATCTATATGCCAGGAGCCTCCTCCCTCCCTCACCTCATCACTGTAGTCTGAAGTACTACGATCCAGCAAAACAGTCATTGGGAAAAAGATACAAGTCAAAGGGACAAGGCCTAGGCATACAATAACTAGTGTTGTGAAGAGAAAAAGATTGAAGGGAAATAATAATGCTACTCATAAGTCAAGCGCCAGGAGGCTTTGTCATAGAAATACTAAATTTTCAAAGATGAAAATTCCATAGCTGTTGCAAGTCCAGAAACAAAAGAGCGTGTGGGCCCGGAATTAAATTTTAAAGCGTCGTATTTCTGAGCGAGCAATCTGAGGAATTTGTATGCAATTTAGTGGCATCCTTACAGTTGTATAGCGTGAACAAATTGCATGCTAATTAAGGTTGCCTTGACCAAGCAAGGCTTCTATTTACAAGCTAAAAGCAAATAGTGCTTCTATGTTCTTTCTGATTCTCCCTCCCTCCCTCGCTCCTTCCTTCCCTCCACATTTGAAAGCTAATCCTCTGGTATTTGTGTTCTTAGAGTTTAATTCATAGCTCTAGCCCTTCAGTGCTCTGCTATTGCCTTGGGAGTAGGAGGAATAGTACGGTTTTGAACAAATGTCCTTGAGCACGAGAACAACAGAGGAAAGGGACATCTTAACAATTTGGAACTTTATTTATGCAGATGGAATCCAAGGTAGCACACATGTGGCTCCATTGTAAACAAGCATGTGACAAACTCCATGAAATTGATCGACTACGGGGGTTGGTTTATTTTAGTTTATTTTTTTCGAGGCTTGAGTTTCTCTTATAATTTTCTACAATAGCCATCATATTGCTTCTATCTTTTGGGATGTCTGTGCATTGTTGTGATTTTGAAAGGACAACAAGATCAGGATTACACCACTTTTTTTTCCCTTTGCATTGACATTTTAAAATGTAAGAGCCGCAATTAAAGCAGCCAATAACTAAATTTTGTTTCATTAGGAAGAAAGCCACTATTATATATGTTGCAGATCTGCTCAAAAGATCAATAATTGAGATAGCATGGCTTCTGTTTCTTATTTCAACACCCCACCCCACCCCTCTAGTTAGAATAATAGCAGCTCGGGCTGAATTAGTCAAAGAATCTGCCCTCTGATGCTTGCATGCATTATTGTTTAATAGAAGGGATGAATAACATTGAAAACAAACCTTGGGCGCCATAAAATAAAGGAATAGCATCTGAAAATTTTGCTTTTTTTAAATTGAATAAAATAAAGGAATGGCATCTGAAAATTTTGCTTTTTTTAATTGAATTGGAAGATTGGGATTTTAATATTCTGCTCTTTTTTGCCTTTAGGAAAATATGAGCATGCTTTTATTTTCAAAAGGTAAATGTTATCATACAACTCTCTTACAGCAATTGTCCAGTATGAAATTATTATTTTTTAAAACTCGGATTCAGCTTGGCTAGGCATGCCAAGTGATAAGATGGCAAAGGATACACAGAGTTCCCTTCCCGCACAGGTTGTTATCGCTCTTCTGCCAGCACGGAGGCATTTCAGATCATAAGATGGAGACTTGAAAGCAAAATTTGGATTAAAAGGACTCTTTAGCTTGATCTAGCACGAGGCATTTTATTGCTTGAACGGGAGAGCAGTTGGTACATGGCCAGTGGAGAGGTGGAAATTATTTTTGTGCCCCGTAGCAGAAAATGTTACAAGTATGTCTCCTTAGCAGTAAAGACACTATAAAAATAAATAAAAATCTGCTGTCTTTTTATGACACCGAAATCATATGCCTACATCGACTATTTTCCTCTTTCTAATAGGGAGGCTGGCATTTTTCTTTTTTTGGCAAACCTACTCTGACATTTTATCTACTCAATCACAGCCAATATTTAGTAAAAGTGGGCTTTCTTTTTTAACTACTGAAGGCATATAAAAAATAAAGTATTCTATTTCCTAGTATTTGCCTGATTTGCTCTATCTTGTTCGTTTCTTCATCCCGTGATAGTTTTCTATTTCTTTCCATTCCTTCTGCATCATTGCATTCCCCCCCCCATATATTTTTTCATTTATCTTTATCTATATCTTTTCTCCTGCCTTTTATATCGCCTCTTCTGAAAGGCAGAGAACATTCAATCAGATGTTATTATATTTTATTTTACAATGTCATGCCAAACATAAAAATTGGTTTTGTTGTCTCTTTTATGTTCCTGAATTAAGCCCATATTGATTCCTTCTTCGGAATGATCATTGAAAATCACGTGTTTGCTTTTGTCCTTTAGCCACAAGAATTCAAGGATTTCTTTAACAAAAAGCAATAAAAGGTTCCCATTCTCAGTTATACTTGGAATTCATTTGAGGAATTGATAGCCTGTCAAACTTTTGAGTCATCTTTTGTTTTAGTTCTGGTCTTAACAGTAAGGTATATGCTAGAGCCAAGGTGGCGCAGTGGTTAAATGCAGCACTGCAGGCTACTGCTAGATCAGTAGGTCAGCGGTTCAAATCTCACCGGCTCAGGGTTGACTCAGCCTTCCATCCTTCCGAGGTGGGTAAAATGAGGACCCAGATTGTTGGGGGCGATATGCTGACTCTCTGTAAACCGCTTAGAGAGGGCTGAAAGCCCTATGAAGCGGTATATAAGTCTACTGCTATTGCTATTGCTATAGAGAAAAGGGGAAAAAAAAAGGAAACCAGGAGCCATTTTCTGGCTGATGGTCCCATTTTGGGGAAACTATGGCATTGTTTCATGATTCCCTTCTTTCTTGGTTGGATTTACTGTTAAAGTTTATGATTTAGGGTTGTATTGATGCAGAGACATAGAAGTTAAAAGAAGATGCTGTTTTTGAATGGAATAATGTCACGGATGGTCTAAAATTCTTCATCCTGTGCAAGATGTTCATATCACCTTGTTTCAGAATGAGAAAAAAGAATAGTGAGTAAACCAAAATCCTTGGATTCATTGGGAAGAATAACAGAATAACAGAATTGGAAGGGACCTTGGAGGTCTTCTAGTCCAATCCCCTGCTCGAGCAGGAGACCCTACACCATTCCAGACAAATGGCTGTCCAGTAGGTCTCTTAAAAACCTCCAGTGATGGAACACTCATAACTTCTGGAGGCAAGCTGTTCCACTGACTAATTGTTCTATCAGAAAATTTCTCCTTAATTCTGAAAGCTCCACCTGATTCAGTTAGAAATCAGAGGCAAGAACCACAGTAAAATGGAACCCACTCATCTCCCTCATAATTCTCCTTATGCCATATACTTTCCAAATGGTTTCATATGCTTTATTTCTGCCTACTCCTGAAACTTCATAGAGGAAACAAAGCATGTGAAAGGGAAGGCTCGTCCAACCTCCTTTAATATTTCCTAAAGCAGGGAATATTAACCTTGTGAAAGACATTCCAGGGTGTTAAAATTCATTTTTATGTGCACATACGCATATACATAAAAGAAAGAAAGAAAATGCCTGGTGCACCAATTGCGTCCCTACCTGAACCGGGAGGCTCTCGCAACAGTCACTCACGCCCTTGTGACCTCAAGACTGGACTACTGCAATGCGCTCTACATGGGGCAGCCCTTGAAGAGCATTCGGAGACTTCAGCTTGTCCAGAATGCAGCCGCGCGAGCGATTGTGGGTGCACCCCGGTACACCCACTTTACACCTATCCTCCGCGAGCTGCATTGGTTGCCTATTGGTCTCCGGATACGCTTCAAGGTGCTAGTCGTCACTTATAAAGCCCTTCATGGTATTTACCTGGGTACTTGAGAGACTGCCTACTGCCAATCACCTCCCATAGACCCATCAGATCCCACAGACTTGGCCTCCTCTGAATTCCATCTGCCGGCCAATGCCGGTTGTCGACCACCCGGAGGAGGGCCTTCTCTGTGGCTGCTCCGGCCCTTTGGAACGAGTTCCCCGCAGAGATCCGGACCCTCACCACCCTCCAGGCTTTCCATAAAGCCCTTAAAACCTGGATGTTCCGACAGGCCTGGGGTTGACGAGTTCCCTTCCCCGCTCGAATTGGGTGACTGTTGATCGTTTTTAAACCCTCTCTGTCTCTTGTTTGTTGGTTGCTTTTTGCTTTGTATTACTCCCTCCCTTGGGTTTGTTAGCCACCCTGAGTCCCTCCGGGGAATAGGGCGGCATATAAATGTAATAAACCTATAAACCTATAACCTATAAAATGGATCAGATATCCTACACTGGGCTGTTCTATGTGGTACAGAAGACTACAGGGGCTTTCATGGTTTTATTTAAAAATACAGCTGGGTGAGATATTTGGATTTTTTCCTAGAACTGTAATTTCATAATGACAATTGCTTCTCTGAACTGTTCTCTTCTCTTGCCTTCCCACTTTTACTTATGGATGAACAGGTTTGGATTGACCAACCATAGGGTTTGTTAACGGCACACTTCCCCCTATGAGACAAATCAGTGCTTTCATATGTCTTCCCACTTGCTGTGTAAGAAAACACAAAATATCAGAAGATACTTCTAGAACATGCAGAGTGCCTCCCAGACTTTGCTATCGTGAAATAGAGATGGGAACAGGAGCTTCATTCTTCCAGAAAAACTCCTCATCTCCCTACAACTGTATAGGTAAAGGTTCCCCTCGCACATATGTGCTAGTCGTTCCAGAGTCTAGGGGGCGGTGCTCAACTCTGTTTCAAAGCTGAAGAGCCAGCGTCGTCCAAAGACATCTTCATGGTCATGTGGCCGGCATGACTAAATACCAAAGGCACACAGAACGCTGTTACCTTCCCGCCAAAGGTGGTTCCTATTTTTCTACTTGCATTTTTACATGCTTTCGAACTGCTAGGTTGGCAGAAGCTGGGTCAAGTAATGGGAGGTCATTCCATTACGGCGCTAGGGATTCGAACCTCCGAACTGCTGACCTTTCTGATTGACAAACTCAGTGTCCTAACCACTGAGCCACCACATCCCTTCAACTGTAACAGCTCCTAAAAAAAAATCTCATAACTATAGGTAATCTTTGATTTATGATCTCAGTTGAGTCTAGAATTTCTGTTGCTAAGCAAGGCAGTTTTTAGTGAGCCATGCCCTATGTTATGACCTTATGATGGCTTTAAGTTTAGAGAGCCAAGGTGGCGCAGTGGTTAAATGCAGCACTGCAGGCTACTTCAGCTGACTACAGTTCTGCAGTTTGGCTGTTCAAATCTCACCGGCTCAGATTTGACTCAGCCTTCCATCCTTCCGAGGTGGGTAAAATGAGGACCCGGATTGTTGTTGGGGGCAATATGCTGACTCTGTAAACTGCTTAGAGAGGGCTGAAATCCCTATGAAGCGGTATATAAGTCTAACTGCTATTGCTATTGCTATTAAGTTGAGAACTACCTGTAATCAGATATCACACTAAGTTGACAAGAGTTCATACAACATCACAGCAACCCTCATCTTCCCAGGATGTATGACCCTTTTGTATGTTAAGTAGGAGCTAAATGTTTGATATTGACTTCAAGGAGAAGGATTGCGTAGGCTGTGCAGATTTTTGAACGGGTAATTTGCTTTGAGGAAGATTTGAATAAAGCACTCTCCAAGATTTTAGTGGTGCCACAAAACCATTCAGCTTCTCAAAACAAATCAGAGCAGATTTGCTACTTCACTATGGCTCATTTCTGAGCCCACTCACATTATGTAGCCCTGCATAATCAAAAGAATCTTCTGCAAAGATACTATGCGCGTGCACTAAAGTCTCTTCCATCTCTTGCAGGTGCCAGATTAAGGCTTCATTGTAGTTGCAAGGCAAGGCAAAATATCTTACCTAGGCAAATTGTATTGTACTTCTTTATCCAGAGAGGGGAGGAGGATCTTCTCTAGCACAATGCTTTTGGGTCAAGTGAAGAGGTCTCAATGGTTCTCTATCTCATACATAACATGCTCAAATAAGGAACTTGGGATTAGAAATGTCTCCATGTTTCAAGAGTTAATAGGCAATCTACTTTCCTCTGGTAGGTTTTGTCCATCAGGAGCAAATGAAGCCATTTCAAAAGACCAGTTTCTAATATAGAAAGTTTAGTTTCACTATCACTTTATTTGTATGCCGCCCTTTTCCCTGGGGGGACTCAGGGCGGCTCACAGTTCAAAAAGGGTGGGGGAAGGACAAACAATTTACAACATAAAAGCACTACATCATTTAAGAACTCAACAGTCACACAATTCGAGTAGGGGTTAGAGTCTTTAACCCCAGGCCAGCCGGGATAGCCAGATTTTAAGTGCGGCGCGGAAGGTCTGGAGGGTGGTGAGGGTCCGGATCTCCATGGGGAGTTCGTTCCAGGGGGTCGGAGCAGCCACTGAGAAGGCTCTCCTCCGAGTAGTTGCCAGTCTACACTGGCTGGCTGATGGAATTCGGAGGAGGCCTAATCTATGCGATCTTATCGATCTAGTGGAGGTGATTGGCAGTAGGCGGAAAGAGCATTATGGGAAATAGATCCACCAAGCAAACAAATTGAAATGGCAGTTAATTCAGCAGTTTATAGAATTTATAGATTCAGCCTTTTTGTCATGGCTGTTGCCCTTTGGAACATCTTGTCACATGAGGTAAGATCCACCTCCTCTCTTTAGCCTTCGAGAAAAGCCTTAAAACCTGGCTATAGTGGCTGGCAGGGGGTCCAGAAGGAGAAGCTGTTGGCTGGAGGTGGTTGGTGCACTAACAGAGAAGGCACCCCACCTCTCTTCTCCAACTCCTTCTGTTTTAATTTGTTTTTATATTTGTAATTTTTAATGCTTTTATATTTATTGTTGTATATTTGTATATTTCATTGTAAGCCACTCAGAAGTGCTTTGAACCACAAGATAAGTGGCAAATACAAATACTACTACTACTACTACTACTACTACTACTACTACTACTACTACTACTACTTACATCTTAAGAAAGTATTTGGTTGAAACCTAGGACGCTGGCAGCAACTGTTCCAATGGTGGGTTTCAAAAATTGTTCGAACCTACTCTGTGGGTGTGGCCTCCTTTGTGGGAGTGGCTTGCCGCCCATGTGACCGGATGGGAGTGGCTTGCCGCCCATGTGAACGGATATGAAGATGCTGATGACGCTTGTCAGAACCACCTTAAATTACCTCACACACAGCACTGGCATGCATAAGAATATGATGTAAACTTGTTTTTTAAAAGGCATCTTTGGTTTGCGTTAAAACAACTTCAACACACGCAATGTTCTGATTGCACCACAAACGCAGTAATCATCCTTACCTTTCACAGAGGCACTGAGTTTTATAAATATGAGCATGATAGTGTAGAATAATCATATCCAAGGACCAGTGGTGGGTTTCAAAATTTTTTGGAACCTCTTCTGTAGGTGTGGCCTGCTTTCCGGGCCCAATGGTGGAACCTCTTCTAACCGGTTCAGTGGATTTGACGAACCGGTTCTACCGAATAGGTGCGAACTGGTAGGAACCCACCTCTGAACTGTTCAGTTCAGTTTCAGAAACTGAAACTGTTTCACATTTAATATGTAAATGCAGCAAAATCGCACAAACTGATTACAAAGCTAGACATGACCAAATTGCTAAATTAATCCACTGGTCATTATGTAAAAAATCCAATTTACCTGTATCCAGAAAGTCATAAAGTGGAAAAAGTTACCAAAAATGAGAAGGTGAAGGTCTTGTAGGACTTTTGAATACAGACGGATCATCATTTGGAATACAAATCACAGTTGCAGAGGGCTAAAGCATACAGTTTATTGATATCGCTTTATCAGGAGATGCCAGAGTTGAAGAAAAGGAATTAGAAAAAAATCATGAAATATCGCAACCTGGCCATCAAAACTATGGATAAATCATGTAACAGTGACACAGGGCACTTGGTACAATGTCTAAGAATTTTATAAGATACGTCAACAAATTGCAGCTTCGTGCAATATCACCAGCAAAACTACAAAAAACTGCGCTACTCAAAACATTATAGAGAAAGACCACAAGAAGGACAGGATAGACAGCAAACTACACAACTACAGTTAGTTCAGTAAGAAGAAGCTAAGGTCAATGTAGATTGTCATTAATTTCTTTATTTCTTTTTTCTCAATAGATTTTAGACTGTGTTAGTTAAAAATCCATACCGTGTACGGGTTCTGGGAAGTTGGGGGGGGGGGAAGGAGGAGGGGGGTTGGGGGGGTAGAGGGAGGGAGCGGCATACAAAAAAAATTGTACTTCAATGTTTTAATGATTGACGAATGATGAAATATTTGTGTTTTTTAAACGAAATAAAACATATTTTGAGAGGAAAAACATTATATATTTTAAGAAGGTGCTTGGTAGCAATAGCAATAGTTAGACTTATGTACCGCTTCATAGGGCTTTCAGCCCTCTCTAAGCGGTTTACAGAGTCAGCATATTGCCCCCAACAACAATCCGGGTCCTCATTTTACCCACCTCGGAAGGATGGAAGGCTGAGTCAACCTTGAGCCTAGTGGGATTTGAACAGCCGAACTGCTGAACTACAGTCAGCTGAAGTAGCCTGCAGTGCTGCATTTAACCACTGCGCCACCTCAGCTCTTGGTTGATACCTAGGATGCTGGCAGCAACTCATATCAACCGTTGGTACCAGTCAATGGTATTTGTGATGCACTTTTGAATATTCAGTTGGCCGAGTTTCATGTTTAATGAATAAAGTATATAATAACAATAGCAATAATATTATACTAATATGGAAAAATGGGTAGATCACTTAAATAGTTACCCAATGGAAGGCTTCAGAGACAGGATGGCATCTCTTTTGTCAAATTCATCAATTTGAATCCATGTATATTTCTTGATCTAAAAGGAGACATTATGAAATTGCTATCAAAAATATGACTCTAATATTAGTCTCAGTAGAGACTTTGCCTATTTGTTTGTATTTTACAAATGTGGGTGACTTTTTTCCACTGACGATCCAAATCACTTTACAGAAATGCAGGAAACCATTTATTTATTATTTGCATTTTCACTGAGTACAGTAATATATTATTATGAAATGGGGGGTGGGGAGCCTGGCCATTTACCAAAATGTTTAAATTAGATTAGTCTTTAGGCTAGGTTGATATATGATTTAGTTTCAAACCATATATAAAAGCAATGGCGTTTTTAGAATAAAAATCACGAGTAAAAGCTAGGAAGTTGAATACAAAAAGGGGAAAAAATTACAAATACATCTTGAGATTAATTTGCATTATATAGAGAAAATGATTTGCATTCGTCCCGGAGTTCCCTTTCTCATTGGCTCCTGGAATGTACACCTGTGGCTTGTTAGCATGCAATGCTCCACAATGTGCAAATGAAAACAGCCCTATATTGGCAGTGTGCAGGAAAGGTTCTCCCCAGGGTTAGTGTTTCTCTTTTAAATGCAAAACCCCATTGAAATGAATGGTCTTATTATTATAATTGGATGTGTGCCTGTTAGGGCATCTCACTACATTATTAGAAGAGAGAAATATCTCCTTTAGTCTTGGGAAATGTGGAATGAAACAAAACACGCCATGCATAACATTTGTGGTCTCCTTTACTGAGTGAGAACATGCACAGGCAGGCAGGAAAATAGAATGACCTTTCATAATATGTCTCCATTTCGTCCCAATTTATCCGAACCAAGTACTCACAGGGATGGTGCTTTTAAGGGCTCAAGTAGCTTACAATTTGGAGTGGCTTTCTTCCCACTGTCTGACTCAATGGATGGAGAATATTTATGAGCGAGCTCATGAAGCTATCAATGATTTGAAAGGCTGTGTAAATTCCTCAAGAGTTGCAACAAGGATTGGCCAAAACAAAGATGGCCATCTTTAACATGACAAAGAGATAATGGTAGCAAGTAGACCAGAGATAATGGTAGCAAGTAGACTGGTAGTAGAATGGCAAGTAGAATGGTAGCAAGTAGGTTCCTACCAGTTCACACCTATTCGGTAGAACCGGTTCGTCAAATCTACCGAACCGGTTAGAAGAGGTTCCACCAGTGGACCCGGAAAGCAGGCCACACCTACAGAAGAGGTTCCAAAAATTTTTGAAACCCACCACTGGTCCTTGGATATGATTATTCTACACTATCATGCTCATATTTATAAAACTCAGTGCCTCTGTGAAAGGTAAGGATGACTACTGCGTTTGTGGTGCAATCAGAACATTGCGTGTGTTGAAGTTGTTTTAACACAAACCAAAGATGCCTTTTAAAAAACAAGTTTACATCATATTCTTATGCATGCCAGTGCTGTGTGTGAAGTATTTTAAGGTGGTTCTGACAAGTGTCGTCGGCATCTTCATATCCGGTCACATGGGTGGCAAGCCACTCCCACAAAGGAGGCCACACCCACAGAGTAGTTTCGAACAATTTTTGAAACCCACCACTGAAGTAGACATTGTATAATCCAATTTTTGGAGCAACAATTTCTTTCCATAAATTAAGAGCAGATATTATTCCCAGAGGTGTACTAGGGAGACAGAGTAATGGTGTTTACTAAACCAGTCCTTCTACACCACCAAAACTGCTTGACAGACGGCAGGATGGTCATATTTCTGACTCAATAAGTTTACATGTTCTCCCTGCCCTTGATTTGGTTTGGTGTTTTTTTTAAGAGTTGTTTTGGGGCCTTAAACAAAATCTACTACAGTATAGACTCAGCAGTGGAACTGGAAAAATATAGCCAACCCCAGCGGGAATTTTTTTGAAAAAGAATCCTGACTATATTATTAGTCTAGACAATAAAAGCAATAGCTCCAAAAACACTATAACTCAAAAGGAAAGGAATGGTAATTTTGCAGAATATATTGACTCAGTATACAACCTTTGAAGGATTCAGAGATGAAAGACTCAATATTTCAGAGCTGAAGTAATTTTCCTGAGGATAATTCTAGTTGAGTTTTCCAGATGAGCTTTTGAGCGCTTGTGGCAAAACTACAAAACCCTCCCAGGAAGCACAATTACAAGTAAAATGCCACTAATGATAATGCAAATTATTGCTGTCACAATAAGCAGAAAAATCCAGTCAGCCCTAGTCCTTGGGAATGAAACTAGACTAGCCTCTCTCAACTATAAGTAGCATTTTTTTTTACTTTATTGTAAAATGGCACATTTTTGAATCTTCTTCTCCTTGAGTCACCAGTACTTCCTCCAGCCAGGGGAGGACAGAGGTGGGTTCCTACCAGTTCACACCTATTCGGTAGAACCGGTTCGTCAAATCTACCGAACCGGTTAGAAGAGGTTCCACCAGTGGACCTGGAAAGCAGGCCACACCTACAGAAGAGGTTCCAAAAAGTTTTGAAACCCACCACTGGTCCTTGGATATGATTATTCTACACTATCATGCTCCTATTTATAAAACTCAGTGCCTCTGTGAAAGGTAAGGATGACTACTGCGTTTGTGGTGCAATCAGAACATTGCGTGTGTTGAAGTTGTTTTAACGCAAACCAAAGATGCCTTTTAAAAAACAAGTTTACATCCTATTCTTATGCATGCCAGTGCTGTGTGTGAGGTAATTTAAGGTGGTTCTGACAAGTGTCGTCAGCATCTTCATATCCAGTCAACATGGGCGGCAAGCCACTCCCATCCGGTCACATGGGCGGCAAGCCACTCCCACAAAGGAGGCCACACCCACAGAGTAGGTTCGAACAATTTTTGAAACCCACCACTGGTGGAGGACTACTAAAAATGGCAGTGATTTGACATGTTCTCTTCCTCATTCTCCCCTCGCTGTTTATTTTTTTTTATAAACAATACAAAAGATATAGGACAGTGATGACTAACCTTTTTGTCCTTGCATGCTAAAAGCACACATGCACAACAGCACACATGTGCATGCCACACCCATAATACAATGTGCACATGACCCCCTGTGTGCTCCAATGGGTGATTTCTTTGACTACAGCTCTACAGGAAATCAAATGCCCTTTCAGTGTTTTGTCTGGAGTAAACATCATGACATTTTATTATCTCTATTTTCAATGCCCCACAATGTTCTGGATGGCAATAATCTCACGTGAACGGGACCTTAGATTGTCACTTAAGCAACAAAACCGTTTCCCCCACACCGATTCCCAAATGTTCTCTTTATTCCACTTACGAAGAACAAGATTCATCAAAACATAAACGCCATGTACATTTATAGTTAGATTTCATTGATGGTTTAAACACATTCCTAAATTGTGTTAGATTGCCTGGAGACCTGATAGTATGTCACTTAAAAAAAGGAAAATTTCAAAGCCACTTGTCAGATTGATTTCAGATGTCCACAGAGCCTAAGGAAATGGCTATGCTATTTGAAACTCCAGAGCAACTAAAGTAAACTTGTTATAAAAAAGAATATCTCACCTGAATCAAACTTTCAAATATGATGGTCTCCTTTCCTCAGCCTTTTCACAGTGTCTTGGTTCACTTATTGATTTTCTTCCCTCTGGTCTATGAATGGCCTATTTTCTATTTTGTGGTCTGAAATAGAAAATTGTACAAAAGTGAGGTTGTGGTGAGGCCTCCTCTATGTTTATTAACATATTTACTTCTCTTGATAATTTCCAATGGTTTCAAGATAAGCTATTAAAACAATGTAAACATTACGTCACTTTGTTAGATTCACAGTTAATTTTCAAATATATTTCTTTGACAAGCATATCATGAGGAGCAACTATTATTTCAAAATTTTCTTTTATTATATCTATGTTCACCACCCTCTAATTTGATGCTGTCACTTGAAGCTATATATTTGATAGAACTGAACACATTATTTAAATATATATATATATAAAAGAGACCACCCTGAATATTCAACTTGTTTTGAAGCTGTACTTTTACTTCTCTTGTTATTCTTCCCAAAGCTGTTTACTACTCACCTCCCTTTTTAAAACTTCCTTTGGTCCCATATGCATAAGGTGTATGAGTCTACCAGAGGTGGGTTCCTACCAGTTCGCACCTATTCGGTAGAACTGGTTCGTCAAATCTACTGAACCGGTTAGAAGAGGTTCCACCAGTGGACGCAGAAAGCAGGCCACACCTACAGAAGAGGTTCCAAAAATGTTTGAAACCCACCACTGGTCCTTGGATATGATTATTCTACACTATCATGCTCCTATTTATAAAATTCAGTGCCTCTGTGAAAGGTAAGGATGACTACTGCGTTTGTGGTGCAATCAGAACATTGTGTGTGTTGAAGTTGTTTTAACGCAAACCAAGGATGCCTTTTAAAAAACAAGTTTACATCCTATTCTTATGCATGCCAGTGCTGTGTGTGAGATAATTTAAGGTGGTTCTGACAAGTGTCGTCGGCATCTTCATATCTGGTCACATGGGCGGCAAGCCACTCCCATCTGGTCACATGGGCAGCAAGCCACTCCCACAAAGGAGGCCACACCCACAGAATAGGTTCGAACAATTTTTGAAACCCACCACTGGAGTCTACCTACACATTGATCTGATAATTGTTACTGTATTAATGTGGAACCAGCGTCTCAATTATTAAGCACACTGGCTGAAAAATACCAGTCCTGAGAGTGTCACATCAGTTATCTATGAACTATGAATTTAAAGTATTGTTATGAGCCTTCAAAACCACATGATTTATGGCCTACCTACTTAAGTGATTGTTTCTCCAATACAATACACTTTTTACATGAAGATTAACTGTTCTCTTAGAGCATTCGTGGTGGATTTGGCTCTCAGTATAGAGGCCATGAGTAGGGAATTCTTGGTGTCATCAGCCTAATAAGAACTTTCTCTCTGATGATGATCCCTAAACTATTTTTCTTGTTGAAGAAATGCTTGTTCAATTGGGAATTTATAGGATTAAAAATGGCTCTAGGACCAGATAAATAACCTTTAGCTGTTTAGCTGTTTTTTATTTTGCTTTTCTGCTTTGAAGAGCTTGGCATGTGGCTATCCATGGCCAAGCTAAGCAGGACTAGGCCTTGGTCACCTTGCATAGGGGATTTCCATGAAATATCAAACCTAGACTTTGAAGAAGCTAGACTTTGAAGAAAAAGAAACTCTCTGATTCCCCATTGAGAATTGCAAGAATATCCAAGAACAAATCCGAAAAATGCTGGAAATGTCATCAACGCCGGGCACATACTACCACATGTGGTGGACTTGTACCGAAGCAAAAAAACATTGGCCTAAAATCCACATGTGGTTGGAGAAAATGATACATAAACATACAGATTTAAAACCGGAACTCTTTCTATTGGGAATAATACCAGAAACATACAACAAGGACTTGAAATATCTGATCGTGAATATTTTAACAGCTGCTAGAATTGTATTTGCCAAAAATTGGAAAAACGAGAAAGTACCATCTCAGGAGGAAACTATTTGGAAAATAATGGAATGTGCCGAAATGAGTAAGGTTACATTTGAAATTAGAGAACAAGAGGATGAGCAATATTATAAAATGTGGGACTTGTTTTACCAATGGTTAGATAAAAAAAACCTGGGAATGAATCTGTTTACTTATGTTGTAATAACTTTTTATTTTTTGTCTTTTTTATTCTTTCTGTTATGAAATAGAGTACTACTTATATGATATATAAAGGACAATAATATTTTTTTAATGTATAAGAGTGGGATGATTTGAATACTTTGGTATAATTGTAGGTAGTGACCATTTTACATTAGAAAGATCTTTGTATATTAAACAGATTAATGATGATGTAAGGAAGAATTGATATATACATGAATTGAAATACTTAACTACTATATGGACAGATAATTAATAATGGGAAACCATTCTTGGAAGTCTGGACGATTGGAGACATTATGGTCAATTGAAAATATGAATGTTGTATTATAAACCAATGGGAATTCTTTGTCTTTGCTTTTTCTCTTTAGAGACAGGTGATACTATAATAGTTCAAAGACTTATTGTTATTTGATAGATAATTATGAATTTAAGGAAATAAGGATCGTTACAAATGAAATAATATTAATGGTAATCTAAGTGTGTAATGCTCAATGACAGCGAAACATTTAGCTATGTTTAATGTAAACCAGTGATGTTAATCCTAAATTTAAGAATTGATGCACAAAAACTTGTAACCAAACGACATGCTTGATGAAATGGAGGAAAGCTGTTCTTTTTTTCCTCTCTTGCTTTGTTTTTATATGTGTTGTTTTGTTTAAAAAGAATAAAAATATATTTTTTTAAAAAAGAAACTCTCTGAGAAGTTAATGGCAAAACATGTCCACAGCCTTCCCCCCAAAAAGTGTCATGACTGCCACGAACGTCGCTTAAGGGAGATTGAGTACTATTTCAAATGAACTTTGTACCGTACTGAAATGTGTTTCTTGATTTTTTTGAGCATTGTTAATTTACTTCCTCATCCTCTTCTATCAACCAGTCTGGGATTTTCTGAGAGGAAAATACAAACCAGGCAGTTGGTGGTAAATATAGTAATATTTTTCCTGTGATGATATAGTAATCACAACAGCAGTGTAGCTAAATATTGACAAATCAGGATGAAAATCAACGTGCTAGTAAAAGTATAAACTTTATGATGAAAACCATAAATAAAAGAGTAAGGAATATGGAACAGCATTGCTCTCCACCGTCCAAGCCTTCCGCATAGCCTTGAAGAACTGGCTCGCCCGTCAGGCCTGGGGATAAGGATAGTTGCCCCTCCCGAATGATGAATGTATGTTGCCTACCATTTTATTATATGTTTCTATCTTGATGTTTGTATTCCCCCATTCCCAGTTTTATGTGAGCCGCCCTGAGTCCCCTCAGGGAAAAGGGCGGCCTACAAATTCTAATAAAACTATAAAACTAAAAACTAAACTATTGAAGCTGTGATTGGTATTTCCCCCCCCCCCTGCAGTTACTAAACCCTGTTAACAAGAAACCCTGTTCAGAAAAATGGTTAGAGTACCTTCATCTCTGTGGCACGACAAAACCGCGCTCGACTAAAGCGTGCCCGATTAAACCGCGTCGCTGATGTCATCAACAGGGCGACAACAGCGAGCGCGGAGAAAGAAGGGCGCTTTAAATAGCGCTTTGAAAGCAAGCCGATTCAAGTTAAGGTAAGGGTTAGGTTTAGGGTTAGGTTTTGGGTTAGGTTAAAGGTTAGGGTTAGGTTTAGGGTTAGGTTAAGGGTTAGGATTAGGTTTAACGTTAGGTTAAGGGTTAGGTTTAGGGTTAGGTTTAGGGTTAGGTTAAGGGTTAGGTTTAAGGTTTAGGATTAGGTTTAGGGGGGTTAGGTTTAGGTTTAGGGGTTAATTTTAGGTTTAGCGTTTACAGCGTGCTTTTTTCTCCGCGCTGTTGTCGCACTGTGATGACGTCAGCTACGCGGTTTCGTCGAGCGCCCTTTAGTCGAACGCGGTTTTGTGGTGGAACCTTCATCTCCGGCCCTGTGGTTATATTCATGACTGAGTTGGCACAAAATTCCAAAGGTCACCAGACACAAAATACTTATTGACATTGAAAAAACAAACAAACAAAAATCTTGGGATTCAACACTAGCCAATGTTCCTCCATAAACAGTCTGTGAGACCAAACCTCAACAAGTCATTTCAAGACTTACAATTAACAACCATCATCCTTTTAAAGAAGTATATTGTGTTCAGTGAGGGAGTGGTGCAATGGCCTAGAGGTGGAACTCTTGCCTTACAATCAGGAGACTATGAGTTTGATTCTAGGTGGAGGCAGATATTTCTCTCTCTGGGCACACTGAGACTATATCTGCTGAATAAAGCTCCGCATTGGTGACAGGAAAGGCATCTGGCCATTAAACCACCCTGCTAGCTCCATTCAGTTGCCCAGATTCCACCCAACAAAGGGTTATTAAAAGATGAAGAAGATATTGTGTTCAGTGAACATCTGTAACATTGGACTGAGCTTCAGCTTGCCAGAGATTTTCAAGTTGGATATAGATTTATGGTTTGTGTTTTTTTAAAATACGATTTAATGCAGGATAGTTTCAAAACCATGGCTGGTGGAATTTCCCCACCATATTTTCTCTCTCCTGCCAGCAGGAAAACAAACCATCCCTTGTCTCATAAGTGTGAGTGTGTGTGTCTCTCTCTGTGTGTGTCTCTGTGTGTGTGTGTGTGTCTGTGTGTGTGTGTAGGGGGGTTTCAAGCCTTTACTTTTTTTGTCATTTATTCACCCACAAATTTTATTATTTGCTGTATGCTTCTTCTGACAGTACTATCAATCTCTCAGGACTGATAGCCCTATCAGAGAAACAGAAGATCTATATAGTTGTGTCAAACAAACCCTTTGCCAAAAACCTGTCGGAATGATTGGAGAAGCTGTTTGCGAAACAGAAAAGCAGACCAACCCAAACCCCAAAACTTTCAACGCTACTGTGCCTCTGGATGTTTCTGGCCCTCCTCATAGCCAGTTTTCCCTCTCAAATTTGTTTTGGTGAAGCAAAGACCCTGTCCTGTCTCTTCTACTTCATATTTCATCTGGGTCTCTGTATTTTGGTGGGTTTTATCTGCACTCAGGCATAGGTTTAATTGTATAAGAAATGTCTTGTAGTATGGATTGACACAGAGGTGGGTTCCTACCAGTTCGCACCTATTCGGTAGAACCGGTTCGTCAAATCTACCGAACCGGTTAGAAGAGGTTCCACCAGTGGACCCGGAAAGCAGGCCACACCTACAGAAGAGGTTCCAAAATTTTTTGAAACCCACCCCTGGTCCTTGGATATGATTATTCTACACTATCAAGCTCCTATTTATAAAACTCAGTGCCTCTGTGAAAGGGAAGGATGACTACTGCGTTTGTGGTGCAATCGGAACATTGCGTGTGTCGAAGTTGTTTTAACGCAAACCAAAGATGCCTTTTATCATATTCTTATGCATGCCAGTGCTGTGTGGGAGGTAATTTAAGGTGGTTCTGAACAAGTGTCGTCGGCATCTTCATATCCGGTCACATGGGCGGCAAGCCACTCCCATCCGGTCACATGGGCGGCAAGCCACTCCCACAAAGGAGGCCACGCCCACAGAGTAGATTCAAACAATTTTTGAAACCCACCACTGGATTGACATCATCTTGGTTGTGAAAGAACCACCGATGAATTTGGGGAAAAAACATGTGGAATATTCTGAACAAATTCCCTCTTATTGGGATGATTCTGATTATCTTTATTCTGTTGCTTGGCATGTACCCTGAGCGCTTCTGCACTGGAGGCAAATTCCTTGTGTATCTAATCAATTTGATTCAATTCAGGACCATAGTCAGTTGTTTGGTGTTTTGTGAGCTTGGGGAATTCAGCCATCTCTGGTTCCATCCAAAATGGATAAATTCAGCAACCAGGTTTTGTGTGCTGAGTGAACTCAACCAAGGTTACTATAAAACGGTGTTTCTCAACCTTTAAGATGTGAGGACTTCAACTCCAGAATCCCCCAATCAGAAGTACAGATTACAGTGTTACTGTGCCACAGGTTAGGTTAGATGCTTATTAATTTAATAATCATGCTGGTTAATTTCTAGGTGTTGCAGAAAATGACAGGCTTTAGACTTCTCAGGATACAGGAAAAGTTTATTTGGCAGCCAGGTTCAGAAAGCTAGCCCGTGGCTTAGCATTGCAAGTTCTGAACAACCTTCATTAACGAAGCACGCGTTCTTATACATTCTCAAAAGCATTGCAACATGGAAACACTTAACTCATTTCTTAGTGGTTACCTTGAGGAAAAGCCTTATAAGGAGATGGGGTCTTACTTCTCCTTTTGTTACAGGTATGGATTACGTGTCATTAACGAACTTTAATTGAACCTTGTGGTTTGGACTTTTGACATAGGTTTTGACAAAGGGACGTTGGCTAGAACATCTTGTGGTTAGGCACTTACTTCCTGTTCTTTTGCAAGCTGCAACTCTGCCTATGTGGCTTTTTAATATAGAAGTAAAGGGGCCCTGAGAGGCTGTCCTGTCCAGCCTGACCCGGTAGGTTTCACACTTAATGTCCAAATCTCACTTTACGTCCTACTTTATAGGTAATAATATAAAAGAGGACTGTCATTGCCTTCTTGTGAGAACTTCCACATCCAAATTAACAGTCAGTTTTGAGCCTTATCTTCATTTTGTCAAACAAATTCATCAAACAGAATTTGCCTCCTGCTATAAAATAAGGGGAAATGTAACCGCTCCTTTTTCAAACTCAATAACACATTTTTAACAAACAGCCAACGGTTTTATAAGCTTCATTTCACTTCATCAAATATGATTTTCTGCTCCTGTGAGCTAACCCACCTCTCCTCCTACCTACACTAACTGTTGTAGAATTGTGTTAAAACCTTTCCGCAAATGAGGATTTATTGTACTTCATTAGATGTGTGGAGTGTTACTTTGGATGGCCAGGCTTCGTGATTGCGGATCTGTTTGTATTTATAGCTGTGAGAAGTTTCATATCAACATATAAAACTCAAGCAGGAGATATAAAATATAAAAATAGAAAGCACAAGCAGGAGACCTTATACCATTTGCTGGCTGGGGAATTCTGGGAGTTGAAGTCCGGACATCTTCAAGTTGCCAAGGTTGAGAAACACTGCCTTATACCATTCCAGTCTGTTCTTAAAAACCTTCAGTAATGGAGCACCAAAAACTTCTGAAAGCAAGTTATTCCCCTGGTTGATTGTTCTCAGTTAGGATTTTTTTCCCCTTAGTTCTATGTTGGATCTCTCTTTGATTAGTTTCCATCCATTGTTTCTTGCCTGAGCCGAGGTGGCGCAGTGGTTAAATGCAGCACTGCAGGCCACTTCAGCTGACTGCAGTTCTGCAGTTCGGCTGTTCAAATCTCACCGGCTCAGGGTTGACTCAGCCTTCCATCCTTCCGAGGTGGGTAAAATGAGGACCCGGATTGTTGTTGGGGGCAATATGCTGACTCTGTAAACTGCTTAGAGAGGGCTGAAAGCCCTATGAAGCGGTATATAAGTCTAACTGCTATTGCTATTGCTATTGCTATTGCCTTATGATGCTTTGGAAATGCTTTCCCCCTTCTTTGTGGCAGCCTTTCAAATATTGGAACACTGATACCAAGTCTCCCCTAGTCCTTCTTTTCTCCGGACTAACCATACCCAATTTCTGGAGCCGTTCATCACATGCTTTTTTTTGGGGGGGGGGAATCTTGATTCTATTCAGAGGTAGGTTCTTACCAGTGGTGGGTTTCAAAAAATTTTGGAACCTCTTCTGTAGGTGTGGCCTGCTTTCCGGGTCCACTGGTGGAACCTCTTCTAACCGGTTCGGTAGATTTGATGAACCGGTTCTACCGAATAGGTGCGGACTGGTAGGAACCCACCTCTGGTTCCTACCTATTCGGTCCAGATCAGCCAAATACTAGTAACTCCGGTAGACACATGATCGTAGTACCGGTTCTATTCTCCGCAGGGCCATTTTGGTTTTCTGTTCTGCACATGCGCAGAATAATCTTCATTGAAAAAAAATGTAATTTCCCCCTTTTTAATGTGCGCATGCGCAGACCGTTTTAAGTGCAAAGGCCACGCCCACCTGCCCCACTCAGTCACTCCTCACCTCCTGGATGGCTTCCCTGGCTAAGCTGCCACTTGGTGCCTACCCTGCACCCCAACTGAGCTGCCTCCTCCTCCTGCATACAGGTAAGTCTTGCTAGCCGTCCCCCACCCCCCCCGAGTTGCTGCACCCCCATCCCAGTGGTGGGATTCATCCAGTTCGCACCTATTCGGGAGAACCGGTTGGTAACTTTCTAAGTAGTTCAGAGAACTGATTGTTGGAAGAAATCTCCTTTTGTTTTTTTCCACTTTACAGGGCTAATCCTGTAAGGAAGGCAGGAAGGAAACATTCTGGTGTTGTTTCTAGCCTCATCTTTGTTGCCCTGCTTACAGAAACTGCCTCTCCGGTTAACCCTTATTACATTGTAACAGCTAAGGCGAAGCATCCATCGATGTGAGTGATGTTGAGTTGGCCACGCCCACCCAGTCACATGACCACCGAGCCCCGCCTACCCAGCTGGTCATTAGGGCAGAGAACCGGTTGTTAAATTATTTGAATCCCACCACTGCCCCATCCCCACCGGGCTTGCAACCTTCCCTTCCCCTGCCCCTTCCAGGACCCCCATGAGCCATATTTTGGTTCCCAGCAGGCTTCAGGCAGGCCCGCTAGGCCCAAAATAAGGTGTGGGGGGCAGGGAGACCCCCCCACACACCCATTTTGGCTCACAGCAGGATTCAGACAGGCCTGTTAGACCCAAAATAGATCGTGGGGTGGGATGGGGGAGCCCACATCCATTTTGGCTCACGGGAGGCTTCAGAGAGGCCTCACTAGACCCAAAATAGAGCAATTTTTTGGGGGGGGGGAACCTAGAAAGCATCCCGGCAGCCCTCTGGGAGCAAAAGTGGGAGGGGGGCTTCAAGAGAGAAAAAAAGAAAGAAATCATCACCGTTTGGGGGTCCCTAAGTGCATAGGTCTTCAAACTTGGGACCTTTAAGACTTGTGGACTTCCAACTGTCAGAATTCAAACGTCTGCTAGCTGCTATCCTTAGTCTCGGGCTAAGCTAATCAATAGCGGAGCTCTAAGATTTCCTGATGATCAACGGGCATGTTCTCAAGTTTCAAAATGTCTTGCCTTTTCTTCCTCCTACCAAAGACCATCTGGGGGTCTTCACAGGAAGGGAGGAAGGAGGAGGAAGAAAGGAGTGAGAGAGGGCAGGAAGGGAGGAAAAAGGGAAGGGAAAGTAAATGACATATGGATGGATGGATGGAGGGAGAGAAAAAGGAGAGGAAGCAAGGACCACAAACTTGGCACTAGATGCCAAGCTTCGTGGGATGCTTTGAAACAGCACAGCAATTCAGGGTTGGAAGGGACCTCAGAGGTCATTTAGTCCAACCCACTGCTGCAGCAGGAGACCTTATATCATCTTGGTTATCTTAGTGCCTCTCTAACACAGAGGAGAAATCCCCAGAAATCCCCAGGCATTGCCAACCTTTCTTCCCTAGTAAGAAAAAAAATCTAGAGCAAAAACTTTGTGCAGTATTAAAAAAAGAATAGAAAGTGGGGTTGCTGTGCATTATTTAATGGACTGCTAAATTGGCAAAATGGATGGCTAAATTGGCCATCCCCTCCCAGACACATGACCGTCAAGCCACTCCCATCCGGTCACATGGCTGTGTACATGCGTGCGCGCACACGCAGACACACAGACACACAGACACACAGACACACAGACACACAGACACACACACACACACAGACACACAGACACACACACACCGTGATCGTGTAACACAAATTCTAGGGATACTCTGCTTCTGAATATAAATAAGGGGAGGGAGCTTATTATTTATAAGTACAATGACCCTAGCCTTTATTTGAGAAAGTTGCTCTTTAGATATAATTTAATTATTGATTACCTTGGTTTTGCTTGAGTTTTCCTTTGTAAAAGCAAAGTTACAAACAGAATATTTATTTCTATCCTTATGAACATCTTTTAGTTTTGGCCCCCTTTTAGGCTTGCCTTTTTATTTTTTCCAAGAAGATATGATCACTGCACTTTGTAAGTTTATACTTTTATTTGCACATTGCATTTTAACCCCAATTTGTATAATGCCGTGCTTAGCGTTTTAAAAAAAGAATTTTTATTCAAGTACATATGTATATCTAATGCATTTATGTAGCTATCACTTTTAACTTACTGCATTTGGTACATTTTGTTCCGTATTTCATTACATAACTATGTATAGAATTTTATTTACTTCATTAATTGTTTCTATGCCACTCCATATAAGAGGACACTAGGAGGCTGAGAATTTTAATTACTTAGAGGGAAAATGATATATTATACAGGTGGCCTTGAAGTTAAACATAATGTAGCCTGCCCATCAAGGTCGTAACTCAAGATGGTCATAAATAGTGTCATCCACATGACTAGCCTGAACATTGTTGGGATATTTTAAAGGGCTTCGCATGAGTTCCCAGCCAAGTAGGGATATTTAGATTAGGCCAGGTGACACCAGGCTTCTCCTCCTGGGGCCCTTAGGACCTGTGTTCATAATTTATTGGGCCACAGTGTGGAAGTGGTTCACCCTTGTTTCTTCCAGGCAGAGCGGAGATCTCTTTGTGGTCTCCTGTCCCCTTCTAAAACCAATTCGGCCCATTTTAATTAGAGGCCAGAATGATGGTTGCCCCTCACATGCCACGCTTGTGAGGCATTCCCAGCCAGCCTTTGTGGAAAGCAGGCACCGCAGCCTCTGAGCGTGCACAGAGTTTATTTGCGCCGTCTGCTTCCATCCCGCCTTCTTCGGCCCCTGTTCTGACATACACTGCTGCAAGGAACCCCACAGATGATGAAATGCATCGTAGCCGGACTCTGCCTGGAACTGAGTGGCTGCGGGGTCTCCTCAGATGGGACGGTCGGTGGCTCTTGTGCTGGGGCAAGAGGCGGGATCTCTTCTGCTGCAGGATGGGGAGTCTCTGTAGCTGGAGGGGTCACGGTCTCCTCGACTGCAGGGGTCACGGTCTCCTCGACTGCAGGGGTCAGGAACCCCTCGACCAGGGGACCTGGCCCAGAGGACCGGCAGAAGCGCAGCAGCTTCAGGAGCCTCTCCAGCTCCTTCTCCATGATAGTCCAGAGCTTCCCACGTGGCTGATCTTCTGCCTGGTTGGGTCTAAAGAAGCAGGGGTCATTTTCCCCCTGCAGGAAAGGGGAGCCAATCCCTTCCCAGGATCTTTTCCCTTCCAACTGGTTCTCGACCCCATCTTGGAGTCTTTGGCTTTCCAATTGATTTTCAAGTCCCTCCGTGGCTCCCTTGCTTTCTTCACCTTGCTGGGAATTCCCAATTGCCTCTTGGGATCCTTTTTGGTTCAGCTCAATTCCTTCTCTGGATCCCTTTGTCTGTAGTGGAGTCCCAAGCAATTCTTTTGAGTTTTTACTTTCTAGCAGGTTAGCGTCTTCCTTCGTCTCCTCCGGAGACGCCTGTTAGTGGAAGAAAAGATGCCAAGCTTAGGAGTTTTGAAGGCCATCCTTTCAGTAGATACTTCAGTAGATACCCATCCTCCGCGAACTGCACTGGCTACCTGTTGATCTCCGGGTGCGCTTCAGGGTACTAATGACCACCTATAAAGCTCTCCATGGTAGTGGATCTGAGTACTTGAGAGACCGCCTCCTGCTGATTACCTCCCTCAGACCAATTAGATCGCACAGATTGGGCCTCCTCCGAATTCCATCCGCCAGTCAATGCCGACTGGCGACTACCCGGAGGAGAGCCTTTTCTGTAGCAGCTCCGACCCTGTGGAACGACCTCCCCGTCGAGATTCGCACCCTCACCACCGTACAGACCTTCTGCACAGCCCTCAATATCTGGCTATCCCGTCAGGCCTGGGGATAAGTTCCTAACTCGCCCCACCCGAGTGTTGAATGTCGAATGCAAGTTGTGTTTTTATTGTCTTATTTTATTCACCTACTGTTTTTGTTTTTGTATTTGCACCCCCCCCCCTTTTTGATTGTAAGCCGCCCTGAGTCCCCTCAGGGAAAAGGGCGGCCTATAAATTCCAATAAAATACTAAAAAAAAAAAATACTTCTTTCCCCAGAATTCCCCAGGCCACATGCTTTAAGATTTGTAACTTCAGCTGCCAGAATTCTCAAGTCAATGTGCTTTAAGATGGATAAACTAACTGCCAGAATTCCCTAGCCTCTGCTGGCTGGTGAATTCTGGGAGTTGTAGTCCAGATATTTTGAAGTTGTTGCAGTTGAGAAACACTGCTGGAATGCATTGAAGACCTTCCAGACCAGTGATTCTTAACCTTCCCAATGCCACGACCCTTTAATACAGTTCCTCATGTTGTGGTACGTCGACTCTGTAAACCGCTTAGAGAGGGCTGAAAGCCCTATGAAGCGGTATATAAGTCTAACTGCTATTGCTATTGCTATAGTTCCTAAGACCATTGAAAATATGTGTTTTCCGATGGTCTTAGGCGACCCCTGTGACAGAGTGGTTCGATCCCCAAAAGGGGTCTCCACCCACAGGTTAAGAACCAGTGTTCTAGATGCTTGACTGACTGGTTCTAGGGAAAGAAAGTAGCATTCAATTAAAGATGTTTTTATTCCCTTGTTTAAAAAAAAAGGTTTTCTCCCCAATTTACACGTATACATGTATGTGCATGTCTGTTTCTGTGTGTTTCTTTGTGTGTGTGTGTGTGTTTTAAGACAGTGAACCCATGGCACTGAGTCATCTAAAATAATCAGATAACTCAATAAGGCTTAATTCTCTGGGTGCTCCATACGCCGTGAATGCCGCCAGGTAGATTCTTTGGCTGAATATCAGTCTCAGTGTATCATGTGAACTGATCTCAGGTGGTGGTCAGTTCCTCCTTCTCATAGCTTCAGGGAGACCCCGGGGATTAAGCTTCCCTCTCTCCACCCCAATTGTCTTCTAGGGTCTCTCCCCAAGGCTCACCTGTTTGGGTCCCCCCTCCTCCTTCTCCTTCTCCTCCTCCTGGGCAGCAGGGATCTGTGGTAGAATCCTCCTCCCCTCCTGGCCCACATCATAGGCAATGAAGAGGATGCTCCAGGCCATAGCACAGCAGCCACCCAGGATGATCATCAGGGGCACCCAGTAGGCCTCCCGCTGCAGGGACTCCAGCAGGGGTTTTCGGGAGCGCAGTTGCTGCTCGCAGGGAACCCTGGCCCCTCCCACAAAGAAGGACATGAGCAGGTAGATGTAGATAGGACCACGGAGGCTTTGGGCAGCCATGATGGCAGCTTCTGGCAGCAGAGAGCTGGCTTTGATGGTGATCACTTGGTCATCCCTGACAGTTACAGCCTCCTCTGCCCCCCTCCCCTACCTCCATTGTGACATCAGAGCAAAGATGACTCCACACAGGTCACTTGTCTAAGTAACAGTCACTCCCTCTTCAGGGAGGTTGCCAGAAGGTGGCACTTTGGCTCAGGTGCTTAGCCAGTTCAGAGGCCAACGTTGGCTCACACAGTCTCCCTAAATGAAAACCAATTTTGTTTAGCGATCAAGGTAGTGGATTAGAAACCAGGAGACAGGGTAACTCTAAGTCCTGTAATAGGCAGAAGAACCAGCTATAGGGGACTTTGGGCTAATCACCAGGAGACAGTGAGTTCCCGCCCCGCAATAGGTGTAGTAAGTTCTAGTCTTGAAAAACAAATGACAACCAGCTGAGTGGCTGAACCAATCGGAAGTAGAGGGCGAGTTCAAGACAAACCTTATACAAGAGAGCCAGTTTCGTGACTTTCAGCCAATAAGCAGAAAGCAGTGAGCTCGAGTTTTGCAATACATGCAAGACAGGTGGGTGAACCACTTTCAATTCCTTTTTTCCCCATTTTTCAATCATTTGTTTCAAATGTTAATTTTTTTTTCAACTCTTAACGAACTCCCCATGGAGATTCGTACCCTCACCACCCTTCAGACCTTCCGCGTAGCCCTTAAAACTTGGCTGTCCCGACAGGCCTGGGGCTAAAGACTTCAACCCCACCCGAATAGTACGACTGTTGTGTTTTTTAACGATGTATTGTCTTTATGTGTTTAACTTGTTTTGTACTTCCCTCCCCCTGAACTGTGAGCTGCCCTGAGTCCCCCCAGGGAAAAGGGCGGCATACAAATAAAGTTAAAATCACAAAAAAAACCACAAATTTAAGAGGCGAGGAGGAGGACTGTGAGGTCCTTGGTGCTCTCTGAGTTTGATTGTTTTATTGCCGATATTTCATTACGCAACTAGGTAACATCATCAGTGCCAGAAGGGAGTGGGGGTTTGCTCCCTGTCTACAGGTAGTTCTCAATTTACAACCAAATCTCCTACTATCTACACTACTAGCCTACTCCAATGAAGGCCCCCTGGAACTGAACAATCACTTTCATTGCCTCCCATTGGATGAAAATATGCATACACCCACAAAAGAGCATTAATCAATAGTTTCTAAATTAAAAAAGGCCCAACCCAGCATTCCTGCAAATAGGTAGAAAAGTATCCCAGACTTCGCTAAGAAAAAAAAAAGGTGAATATTGGTGATAGGAGATTCAATTCTTAGGGGAACTGAACCTATAGTCTACAGACCACACAGTCAATTTAGGGAGGTATATTGTCTCCCTGGAGCAAAAATCGAATATGTAATTGAGTAACTTACTAAAATAATCACCCCGTGGATTACTACCCCTTTCTTTTTCTATATGTGTAGACCAATGACACAACAATAACTCTGAAAACAATAACATGATTTCAAATAGCTAAGGAAGAAAGTTAAAATATTGGGAGCATAAGTGGTGCTTTCATCTATACTTCCAACAAAAGGCCAACATCCAATGAGGTAGCAAAGGATGTTAGAAATTAAATACTGACTTAAAAACTGGTGTCATTAACAGAACTTTACCTTCCTAGGCCATGGTCTGCACAACCTACATGAAGAGCTCCACTGGCAAGAGGCATATTGCACCTCACAAGAACGGGGAAAAATATATTCGGAAAACAACCAGTTCATCTTATCAAAAGGGCTTTAAACTAAAATTGAGAGAGGAGGAGAGTGAATCTTCACGACCTTTAGAACGTAATTCCAAGCAGAGGCCACTAGATAACCAATCACGCGAGGAGATAGGGAGTAAAGAGAAAGAAGAAATAAAAAAGAAAAACAATGGAATAGAGAGTGATGAAAAAGATAGAAAGGCCAGTTGCAAAGTAGGCGATTTAAGAAACATACCCAAGACCCATAAATGACTCAAATGCCTATAAACTAATGCTCAAAGTTTAGGGAGCAAACAGAGTGAACTTGAAGTATTAGTACATGAAGGCAGATACGATATAGTTACCATTAATGAAACTTGATGGGATGAAACTCAAACTATTCAATAGAAATAGACCCAACAAAAGAGGAAGTGGAGTCGCATTATATAAAAGATCACTAAATTTCTATAGAAGTATGAAAACCTCCTAGAATCCATATGGGTCAATATAAAAGGGGAAAATGGCATTGCTATATGCATATAGTACAGGCCACCCAACCAAGCAGAAGAAATAGATGAACACTTTGCTAATTAACAAATATATGTAGGAAAACACCACAGTAGTTATGAGAGACTTTAACTACCCTGATATCAGATCCTTTCAACTCTATATTGATTGATTGACTATTCCTGCAATGGGAATTATGAGTTCTCCTACTGCAATTTCCACGACAAGAACCAAGGTGACTTGGAAAAATTACCAGTGCGCCTACTGACATTGGACAAATAGCAAAGAGACGGTGACTTTTATTCCTCCAATAGACATGGAGAGTTCTACTTCTGTAATACCCATGAAAATAGCTGAATGACTTTGGGCTGATCACTAGGCAAAGATGAGTGTTATTCCCACAGCACCAACGACAGTTCAGCTGAGTGATTTTGTCTAGAGCACCAGGAAAAGGTAAGTCCTTTTCCTAAAATAAGCACAATAGTTGGCTTAGTGATGTTGGGTCAATAACCTACCAATGTCACTTTTTATTCCTGAAAAAGGCATTTGACCTGTATTTCTGCAAAACCCATAACAATGGCGGGGTGTCTTTGGGCTGATAACCAGAAACGGAGAGTTTTACTCCTGCAATAGGGAGCACAGAAAGCTGAATGATGTTGTCTGGAACACCAAGAAAAGATAAGTTCCACTCATTCAATATGGATCACAGGTGTCTGAAAAACCTTGGCTGTTCACCAGGAAAAGGTGACTTTTAGTCCTGTAGTAGAGATGAGAGGAGGCTGAATGATGTTATCCAGAGCACCAGAAAAAGGTAAGTTGTCTTTTTCCAAGATGTTTCACAGGTGTATGAGTGACCTGGGCCTGTTCCCCAGGAAAACATGAGTTAGATGACACGAAGATGAATGTTGTTCTTTTGGGCACCTGGAAGAGCTAACTTCTCCCGCGATCTGGATGTCCAGCGTCTGAACAACTTATTCCAATTTCCCAGGAAAAGGTAAGTTTTATTCCTGCAGTAGAAATGAGAGGAGGCTGAATGATGTTACCCAGAGCACCAGGAAAAGGTAAGTTCTCTTTTTCCAAGATGGTTCACAGGTGTATGAGTTACCTGGGCCTGTTCCACAGGAGAAGATGAGTTAGATGACACGAAGATGAATGTTGTTCTTTTGGACTCTTGGATGAGCTAACTTCTTCCGCGATATGGATGTCCAGCATCTGAACAACTTATTCCAATTTCCCAGGAAAAGGTAAGTTTTATTCCTGCAGTAGAAATGAGAGGAGGCTGAATGATGTTACCCAGAGCACAAGAAAAAGGTAAGTTCTCTTTTTCCAAGATGGTTCACAGGTGTATGAGTGTCCTGGGCCTGTTCCCCAAGAAAAGATGAGTTAGATGACATGAAGCTGAATGTTGTTCTTTGGACTCATGCATGAGCTAACTTCTCCCGCGATATGGATGTCCAGCGCCTGAACGACTTTCTCCAATTTCTCAGGAAAAGGTAACTTTTAGTCCTAAAGTAGAGATGAGAGGAGGCTGAATGATGTTATCCAGAGCACCAGAAAAACGTAAGTCCTTTTTTTCCAAGATGGTTCCCAGGAAAAGATGAGTTAGATGATAGGAAGTAGAAGGTTGTTATTTTGGGCATTTGGAAGAGCTAACCCCTCCCTCGATCTGGATGACAAGCGTCGGAATGACCTTGTCCAATTCCCCAGGAAAAGGTGAGTTTTTAATCCGGCAGTAGAAATGAGAAGAGGCTGAATGATGCTATCCAGAGCACCAGAAAAAGGTAAGTTCTCTTTTTCCAACATGGTTCCCAGGAAAAGATGAGTTAGATGATAGGAAGTAGAAGGTTGTTATTTTGGGCATTTGGAGGAGCTAACTTCTCCCTCGATCTGGAGGACAAGCATCTGAATGACCTGGAACCTGCAATTAACTGGGAACTGCCTAACACTCAGGACAATTAACCAGTGAAAGAGCTTGCCCTCAAAAGTTGTAGATGCTTCATCACTGGACATTTTTAAGAAAAAAATGGAAAACCGCCTATCTGGATATGGCTAGTCTACAAAAAAGAAGAACTAGCGGTGACATGATAGCAGTAGTTCAGGATTTGAGGGGCTGACATAAAGAAGAGCGAGTCAACTTATTATCCAAAGTACCACAAAGTGAGACAGGAAACAATAGATGGAAACTAAGGAAGAAGGGAAGCAACCTGGAATTAAATGGAAACTGCCTAACACTCAGGACTATTAACCAGTGGAAGAGCTTGCCCTCAAAAGTTGTCGATGCTTCATCACTGGACATTAAAAAAATAATAATGGAAAACCGCCTATCTGAAATGATATAGAGTTTCCTGTTTGAACAGGGGGATAGATTAGAAGACCTCCAAGATCCCTTTCAACTCTATATTGATTGATTGATTATTCCTGCAATAGGAATTATGAGTTCTCCTACTGCCATTCCCACGACAAGAACCAAGGGGACTTGGAAAAATTACCAGTGCGCCTACTGACATTGGACAAATAGCAAAGAGACGGTGACTTTTATTCCTCCATAGACATGGAGAGTTCTACTTCTGTAATACCCATGACAATAGCTGAATGACTTTGGGCTGATCACTAGGCAAAGATGAGTGTTATTCCCACAGCACCAACGACAGTTCAGCTGAGTGATTTTGTCTAGAGCACCAGGAAAAGGTAAGTCCTTTTCCTAAAATAAGCACAATAGTTGGCTTAGTGATGTTGGGTCAATAACCTAGCAATGTCAATTTTTATTCCTTGAAAAGGCATTTGACCTGTATTTCTGCAAAACCCATAACAATGGTGGGGTGGGTTTGGGCTGATAACCAGAAACGGAGAGTTTTACTCCTGCAATAGGGAGCACAGAAAGCTGAATGATGTTGTCTGGAACACCAAGAAAAGATAAGTTCCACTGATTCAATATGGATCACAGGTGTCTGAAAAACCTTGGCTGTTCACCAGGAAAAGGTGACTTTTAGTCCTGTAGTAGAGATGACAGGAGGCTGAATGATGTTATCCAGAGCACCAGGAAGAGGTAAGTTCTCTTTTTCCAACATGGTTCACAGGTGTATGAATGACCTGGGCCTGTTCCCCAAGAAAACATGAGTCAGATGACACGAAGCTGAATGTTGTTCTTTTGGGCACCTGGAAGACCGAACTTATTCCGCTATCTGGATGTCCAGCATCTGAACAACTTATTCCAATTTCCCAGGAAAAGGTAAGTTTTATTCCTGCAGTAGAAATGAGAGGAGGCTGAATGATGTTACCCAGAGCACAAGAAAAAGGTAAGTTCTCTTTTTCCAAGATGGTTCACAGGTGTATGAGTGTCCTGGGCCTGTTCCCCAAGAAAAGATGAGTTAGATGACATGAAGCTGAATGTTGTTCTTTTGGACTCTTGGATGAGCTAACTTCTCCCGCGATCTGGATGTCCAGCGTCTGAATGACTTTCTCCAATTTCTCAGGAAAAGGTAAGTTTTAGTCCTAAAGTAGAGATGAGAGGAGGCTGAATGATGTTATCCAGAGCACCAGAAAAACGTAAGTCCTTTTTTTCCAAGATGGTTCCCAGGAAAAGATGAGTTAGATGATAGGAAGTAGAAGGTTTTTATTTTGGGCATTTGAAAGAGCTAACCCCTCCCTCGATCTGGATGACAAGCGTCGGAATGACCTTGTCCAATTCCCCAGGAAAAGGTGAGTTTTTAATCCGGCAGTAGAAATGAGAAGAGGCTGAATGATGCTATCCAGAGCACCAGAAAAAGGTAAGTTCTCTTTTTCCAACATGGTTCCCAGGAAAAGATGAGTTAGATGATAGGAAGTAGAAGGTTGTTATTTTGGGCATTTGGAGGAGCTAACTTCTCCCTCGATCTGGAGGACAAGCATCTGAATGACCTGGAACCTGCAATGAACTGGGAACTGCCTAACACTCAGGACAATTAACCAGTGAAAGAGCTTGCCCTCAAAAGTTGTAGATGCTTCATCACTGGACATTTTTAAGAAAAAAATGGAAAACCACCTATCTGGATATGGCTAGTCTACAAAAAAGAAGAACTAGCGGTGACATGATAGCAATAGTTCAGGATTTGAGGGGCTGACATAAAGAAGAGCGAGTCAACTTATTATCCAAAGTACCACAAAGTGAGACAGGAAACAATAGATGGAAACTAAGGAAGAAGGGAAGCAACCTGGAATTAACTAGAAACTGCCTAACACTGAGGACTATTAACCAGTGGAAGAGCTTGCTGTCAGAAGTTGTCGATGCTTCATCACTGGACATTTTAAAGAAAAAAATGGAAAACCGCCTATCTGAAATGATATAGAGTTTCCTGTTTGAACAGGGGGATAGACTAGAAGACCTCCAAGATCCCTTTCAACTCTATATTGATTGATTGACTATTCCTGCAATAGGAATTATGAGTTCTCCTACTGCAATTCCAACGACAATAACCAAGGTGACTTGGAAAAATTACCAGTGTGCCTACTGACATTGGACAAATAGCAAAGAGACGGTGACTTTTATTCCTCCATAGACATGGAGAGTTCTACTTCTGTAATACCCATGACAATAGCTGAATGACTTTGGGTTGATCACCAGGCAAAGATGAGTGTTATTCCCACAGCACCAACGACAATTCATCTGAGTGATTTTGTCTAGAGCACCAGGAAAAGGTAAGTCCTTTTCCTATAATAAGCACAATAGTTGGCTTAGTGATGTTGGGTCAATAACCTAGCAATGTCAATTTTTATTCCCGAAAAAGGCATTTGACCTGTATTTCTGCAAAACCCATAACAATGGCGGGGTGTGTTTGGGCTGATATCCAGAAACGGAGAGTTTTACTCCTGCAATAGGGGGCACAGAAAGCTGAATGATGTTGTCTGGAATACCAAGAAAAGATAAGTTCCACTCATTCAATATGGATCACAGGTGTCTGAAAAACCTTGGCTGTTCACCAGGAAAAGGTGACTTTTAGTCCTGTAGTAGAGATGAGAGGAGGCTGAATGATGTTATCCAGAGCACCAGGAAAAGGTAAGTTCTCTTTTTCCAACATGGTTCACAGGTGTATGAGTGACCTAGGCCTGTTCCCCAGGAAAAGATGAGTTAGATGACGCAAAGCTGAATGTTGTTCTTTTGGGTACCTGGAAGACCAAACTTATTCCGCTATCTGGATGTCAAGCGTCTGAACGAGTTTCTCCAATTTCCCAGGAAAAGGTGAGTTTTTAATCTGGCAGTAGAAATAAGAGGAGGCTGAATGATGTTATCCAGAGCACCAGAAAAAGGTAAGTTGTCTTTTTCCAAGATGTTTCACAGGTGTATGAGTGACCTGGGCCTGTTCCCCAGGAAAAGATGAGTTAGATGACACGAAGATGAATGTTGTTCTTTTGGACTCATGGATGAGCTAACTTCTTCCGCGATATGGATGACAAGCATCTGAACGACTTTGTCAAATTCCCCAGGAAAAAATGAGTTTTATTCCTGCAGTAGAAATGAGAGGAGGCTGAATGATGTTACCCAGAGCACCAGAAAAAGGTAAGTTGTCTTTTTCCAAGATGTTTCACAGGTGTATGAGTTACCTGGGCCCTTTTCCCCAGGAAAACATGAGTTAGATGACGCGAAGCTGAATGTTGTTCTTTTGGGCACGTGGAAGAGCTAACTTCTCCCGCTATCTGGATGTCAAGCGTCTGAACAACTTTCTCCAATTCCCCAGGAAAAGGTAAGTTTTATTCCTGCAGTAGAAATGAGAGGAGGCTGAATGATGTTACCCAGAGCACCAGAAAAAGGTAAGTTCTCTTTTTCCAACATGGTTCACAGGTGTATGAGTTACCTGGGCCCTTTTCCCCAGGAAAACATGAGTTAGATGACGCGAAGCTGAATGTTGTTCTTTTGGGCACGTGGAAGAGCTAACTTCTCCCGCTATCTGGATGTCAAGCGTCTGAACAACTTTCTCCAATTTCCCAGGAAAAGGTAAGTTTTATTCCTGCAGTAGAAATAAGAGGAGGCTGATTGATGTTACCCAGAGCACCAGAAAAAGGTAAGTTCTCTTTTTCCAAGATGGTTCACAGGTCTATGAGTTATCTGGGCGTCCCTCCCCAGGAAAAGATGAGTTAGATGACACGAAGATGAATGTTGTTATTTTGGGCACCTGGAAGACCGAACCTATTCCGCTATCTGGATGTCAAGCGTCTGAACGACTTTCTCCAATTTCCCAGGAAAAGGTAAGTTTTATTCCTGCAGTAGAAATGAGAGGAGGCTGAACGATGTTACCCAGAGCACCAGAAAAAGGTAAGTTGTCTTTTTCCAAGATGTTTCACAGGTGTATGAGTGACATGGAACTGTTCCCCAGGAAAAGATGAGTTAGATGACATGAAGCTGAATGTTGTTCTTTGGACTCATGGATGAGCTAACTTCTCCCGCGATATGGATGACAAGCGTCTGAACGACTTTCTCCAATTTCTCAGCAAAAGGTAAGTTTTAGTCTTAAAGTAGAGATGAGAGGAGGCTGAATGATGTTATCCAGAGCACCAGAAAAACGTAAGTCCTTTTTTTCCAAGATGGTTCCCAGGAAAAGATGAGTTAGATGATAGGAAGTAGAAGGTTGTTATTTTGGGCATTTGGAGGAGCTAAGTTCTCCCTCGATCTGGAGGACAAGCGTCGGAATGACCTTGTCCAATTCCCCAGGAAAAGGTGAGTTTTTAATCTGGCAGTAGAAATGAGAAGAGGCTGAATGATTCTATCCAGAGCACCAGAAAAAGGTAAGTTCTCTTTTTCCAACATGGTTCCCAGGAAAAGATGAGTTAGATGATAGGAAGTAGAAGGTTGTTATTTTGGGCATTTGGAGGAGCTAACTTCTCCCTCGATCTGGAGGACAAGCATCTGAATGACCTGGAACCTGCAATTAACTGGGAACTGCCTAACACTCAGGACAATTAACCAGTGAAAGAGCTTGCCCTCAAAAGTTGTAGATGCTTCATCACTGGACATTTGTAAGAAAAAAATGGAAAACCGCCTATCTGGATATGGCTAGTCTACAAAAAAGAAGAACTAGCGGTGACATGATAGCAGTAGTTCAGGATTTGAGGGGCTGACATAAAGAAGAGCGAGTCAACTTATTATCCAAAGTACCACAAAGTGAGACAGGAAACAATAGATGGAAACAAAGGAAGAAGGGAAGCAACGAGGAATTAACTAGAAACTACCTAACACTCAGGACAATTAACCAGTGGAAGAGCTTGCTGTCAGAAGTTGTCGATGCTTCATCACTGGACATTTTTAAGAAAAAAAATGGAAAACCGCCTATCTGAAATGATATAGAGTTTCCTGTTTGAACAGGGGGATAGACTAGAAGACCTCCAAGATCCCTTTCAACTCTATATTGATTGATTGATTGATTATTCTTGCAATAGGAATTATGAGTTCTCCTACTGCAATTCCCACGACAAGAAGCAAGGTGACTTGGAAAAATTACCAGTGCGCCTACTGACATTGGACAAATAGCAAAGAGACTGTGAGTTTTATTCCTCCATAGACATGGAGAGTTCTACTTCTGTAATACCCATGACAATAGCTGAATGACTTTGGGCTGATCACTAGGCAAAGATGAGTGTTATTCCCACAGCACCAACGACAGTTCAGCTGAGTGATTTTGTCTAGAGTACCAGGAAAAGGTAAGTCCTTTTCCTAAAATAAACACAATAGTTTGCTTAGTGATGTTGGGTCAATAACCTACCAATGTCACTTTTTATTCCTGAAAAAGGCATTTGACCTGTATTTCTGCAAAACCCATAACAATGGCGGGGTGTCTTTGGGCTGATAACCAGAAACGGAGAGTTTTACTCCTGCAATAGGGAGCACAGAAAGCTGAATGATGTTGTCTGGAACACCAAGAAAAGATAAGTTCCACTCATTCAATATGGATCACAGGTGTCTGAAAAACCTTGGCTGTTCACCAGGAAAAGGTGATTTTTAGTAGTAGAGATGAGAGGAGGCTGAATGATGTTATCCAGAGCACCAGGAAAAGGTAAGTTCTCTTTTTCCAACATGGTTCACAGGTGTATGAGTGACCTAGGCCTGTTCCCCAGGAAAAGATGAGTTAGATGACACGACGCTGAATGTTGTTCTTTTGGGTACCTGGAAGACCAAACTTATTCCGCTATCTGGATGTCAAGCGTCTGAACGACTTTCTCCAATTTCCCAGGAAAAGGTGAGTTTTTAATCTGGCAGTAGAAATAAGAGGAAAAGGTAAGTTGTCTTTTTCCAAGATGTTTCACAGGTGTATGAGTTACCTGGGCCTGTCCCACAGGAAAAGATGAGTTAGATGACACGAAGATGAATGTTGTTCTTTTGGGCACCTGGAAGAGCTAACTTCTCCCGCTATCTGGATGTCAAGAGTCTGAACAATTTTCTCCAATTTCCCAGGAAAAGGTAAGTTTTATTCCTGCAGTAGAAATGTAAGGAGGCTGATTGATGTTACCAAGACCACCAGAAAAAGGTAAGTTCTCTTTTTCCAAGATGGTTCACAGGTGTATGAGTGACCTGGGCCTGTTCCCCAAGAAAAGATGAGTTAGATGACATGAAGCTGAATGTTGTTCTTTTGGACTCATGGATGAGCTAACTTCTCCCGCGATATGGATGACAAGCATCTGAACGACTTTGTCAAATTCCCCAGGAAAAAAATGAGTTTTATTCCTGCAGTAGAAATGAGAGGAGGCTGAATGATGTTACCCAGAGCACCAGAAAAAGGTAAGTTCTCTTTTTCCAACATGGTTCACAGGTGTATGAGTTATCTGGGCCTCCCTCCCCTGGAAAAGATGAGTTAGATGACGCGAAGATGAATGTTGTTCTTTTGGGCACCTGGAAGACTGAACTTATTCTGCTATCTGGATGTCAAGCGTCTGAACGAATTTCTCCAATTTCCCAGGAAAAGGTAAGTTTTATTCCTGCAGTAGAAATGAGAGGAGGCTGAATGATGTTATCCAGAGCACCAGGTAAGTTCTCTTTTTCCAACATGGTTCACAGGTGTATGAGTTACCTGGGCCTCTTCCCCAAGAAAAGATGAGTTAGATGACACGAAGCTAAATGTTGTTCTTTTGGGCACCTGGAAGACCGAACGTATTTCGCTATCTGGATGTCAAGCGTCTGAACGAATTTCTCCAATTTCCCAGGAAAAGGTGAGTTTTTAATCTGGCAGTAGAAATAAGAGGAGGCTGAATGATGTTATCCAGAGCACCAGAAAAATGTAAGTTCTCTTTTTCCAACATGGTTCACAGGTGTATGAGTGACCAGGGCCTTTCCCCAGGAAAAGATGAGTTAGATGACACAAAGATGAATGTTGTTCTTTTGGGCACCTGGAAGAGCTAACTTCTCCCGCAATCTGGATGTTAAGCGTCTGAACGACTTTCTCCAATTTCCCAAGAAAAGGTAAGTTTTAGTCTTAAATTAGAGATGAGAGGAGGCTGAATGATGTTATCTAGAGCATCAGGAAAAGGTAAGTTCTCTTTTTCCAATATGGTTCACAGGCGTATGAGTGACTTGGGCCTGTTCCCCTGGAAAATATGAATTTTAGTCCTGCTTTGGAGACGATAGGAAGCTAAATGATTTTGTCTGGAGCTTCAGGAAGAGGTCAGTTCTCCTTCTGCAATATGGATGATTGCTGTTTCCCAGGAAAAGGTGACTTGTACTACTACAAAGTTGCATAAGAGGTGAAGTAGTGATGTTGGACCAATAACATAGAAGGGCCTATTTTTATTCCTGCAATAGGCCCTTGTGTTCTACTTCTGCAAATCCTATGGAAGTGGATTTGTGAGCTGTTAACCTTTATTTCTGCAGTAGGCATTCTGAGTTCCACTTCTCCAAACCAATGAAAATGGCTGAGTTTCTTTGGGCCTATTTACCACGAGAAAGTCAGTTTTATTCTTCCAGTAGAGAGGTGGCTGAATTTGTCTTTGCGAGAGAAACCGGTAGAGTAATGTTTTGCACTGCAATGTGGATGACAGGCGGTTCTCAGCAACCTTGGCCAGTTCCCCAAGAAAAGGTGAGTTGTACTCTTGAAATAAGCACAACATGTGGCTTTGTGATGTTGAACCAATAACACAGAAAGGGAATTTTTTATTCATGCAATAGGCATTTGTGTTCTACTTCTGCAATACCCATGACAGTGGCTGAGTGAATTTGGACTGATCACCCCGAGAAAGCTGCTTTTTACTCCTGCAAGAGAGAAGAGAGGCCACTGAGTGATTTTAGCTGGAACACTAGGAAAAGATAAGTTTTCTTCTTGCAATATTGATGACAGGTATCTGAATGACCTTGGGCACTTCCCCAGGAAGAGATTAATTCTACTCCTGCAGTATAAAGGACAACCTGCTCATGGATATTGCACCAATAATCAATACACGGTAACTTCTCTTTAATAGACTTCCTGCGGTCTATTCCTGCAGTCCCTATGACATACCGAAGAATTACTTTGGGAAGATAACCTGGAAAAGGTGAGTTTTTCTCCTGGGGATGAAGGACAGGAAGCTTACTTAGTGAGATTGGACCATTAAACAAGATACAATAATTTCTATTCCTGCTCTAGGCATCGTGAGATCTATTCCTGCAATTCTATGACAGGCTGCTGACTTGGTGTTGATCCCCTGGAAAAGGTGAAATCTCTTGCTGCAGACGCGATGACGGGCTACTTGAGTGACTTTGGTTAGACTCCCAGGAAATCGTAAGTTCTACTCCACAGTGGCCTCATGACAGTGTACGAATAACAAATGCGATTGTAACTTCCAGTTTTTCAATAGGCATGTTGAGTTTTACTTCTGCAATTCCTATTACAGGTATCTTATCTGAGGGATGTCGAGAAGATCAGCTGGATGGTGAGTTCATCTCCTACAATACACATAACGGGTGGCTTAGTGACATTGGGTGAGTAACTGAGAGATGGTAACTTCTATTCCTGCAATAGGCATGGTCAGGTCTACTTCTGCAATACCCATGACAAGAGGCTCAAGTGATGTTGGATAGGTCATCAAGAAATGGTTAGTTTATAATCAATAGAGGGCAACTTTTATTCCTGCGGGAGGCATGTTGAGTTCTACTCTTGCAATTCCTATTATAGTCCCATTTCTGACTTTGGGAAGATTAGCTAGAAAGAGTTTTTCTCCTACAATACAGATGACAGGCGGCCTATTGACACTGTACTAATAACCAAGTGATGGTAACCTCAATTCCTGCTTTTTGGCACGGATAGTTCTACTTCTGCAAAACGTATTGCAGCTGTCACCGTGATTTTGAGGAAATTACAAGGTGAGTTGTAATCCTGCAATATGCACGACAGGCGACTGGGTGACTTTGGGCTAATTACCAAGAGATAATAACTTCTATTCCTGCGGTAGGAATGATGAGTTCTACTCTGGCAATAACCATGGTAGGCGGTGGAGTGATTCGGACGTAAAACTGGAAAACTAGGTGAAAGCTGGAACATGACCACCAAAGTAAAAACAAGGACAGAGAAAGCTTGAACAGCATCCCACAAAATGAAAAAGGTCTTCTGCCATCACAACATAAGCCTAAGATTGAAAATCAGGCTTGTCAGATGCTACCTCTTTCCTATCCTGCTCTATGGAGTGGAGATTTGGTCTCTGGACAGAAAGCCACTCGAAGAGACTAGAAGCATTTGAAATGTGGATTTACAGGCGGCGGTTACATATACGATAAATTGGGTTGACAAAATCAGAAATGAGGAGGTGATAAGCCACCTGGGAAAGCCAAGGGAAATCATCAAAATCATAAAAAAGCAAAAGTTAGAATATTTTGGAACAGGTGGAAGCAACACCTGGAAAAATATGGCATCCTCCACTTAATCCTCCAAGGAAAGATTGAAGGCAAACAAAGTCCAGGCAGAAGAAGAAGAACATGGCTTCAAAATCTAAGGGACTGGTTTGGTCAAAACTCAACAGCACTTTTTTGTGCGGCTGTCAATAAAAATAGGATCGCCAACGTCCAATGACCGATATGGTACAAGAAGAAGACTAGGTAAGTAAAAGTGAATTTTACTTCTGTAATATGCATGAGAGATGGATTAATTATTACTTTGTGCCAATGATTAGAAGGTCCTACAATAATTATGACAGGAATCTGAATGACTTTGGGCAGATCACCAGTAGATGGTGTGTTTTACTCCTACGATACATACAACGGCTGGTTTAGTGACTTTGGGTCAATCACTAGGAGATGGTGCGTTCTAATCCTCCAATAGGCATCGTGGGTTCTACTTCTGTAATACACACAGCAGGCGGCTGAATGAGTGTGGCCAGATCAATAGGAATAGGTCAGTTTATGCCAATCACCTGGAGACAATGACTTCTATTCCCTCAAAAGGCATGCTGAGTTCCAGTGCTCCAATATCCATGTTTGGTGGTTAAGTGAGATTTGGTCAATCAACAGAAGATGGTGGCTTCATCTCCTACAATATACACGACAGGTGGCTAAATGACTTTGGGCGGATCATAAGAAGACGGTGAGTTCTACTCCTTCAATTCGCATGGCAGCCAGCTGAGTATATTTGGGCCAATCATTAGAAGATGGTGAGTTCAAATCCTGAAATATGTATGACAGGTGGCTTTTTGACTTTGGGCAGATCAGCAGTTGAGGGTGAGTTCTACTCCTGCAATATGCACAACCGTCTGCTGAGTGATTGGACCAATAACCAGGAAAGGGTGAGTTCTAATTCTCCATTATGCATCAAAGCCTTCCCTCCTTCCTTCCTTCCCTCCTTCCTTCCTCCCTTCCCTCCTTCCTTCATTTATTTCTCTCTTCATTTTTCGCCTTTCTTCCTCCCTCTGGCAGTTCAGTGATTTTAGTCAGGTGCGTTCCTGCCAGTTCTAACCTCTTCTATAGAAGAGGTTCCACAAATCTACAGTGCCGTTTAGAACCGATTCCAGCTCCCTTCCCCCGTCCGTCCGCACATCATCAAGATGAAGAGCGAGAGGAGGAATTCTGGAAGTTGAAGTCCAAGAGTCTTAAAGCTGTCAAGTTTGAACACTCCTGGAGGTTTTTTTCTAAAGGGTTATGGGGCAAGGGTCTTGTAACTTGACAGCTTTAAGACTTGCACACTTCAGTGCCAGAGTTCCTGAGCCAACATTTTGGTTGCTAAGCAAGAGCGCTGTTAAGTGAGTTTCACCACATTTTACAAGTTGGTCATGCCCACCCAGTCACATGACTGCAAAGCCACTCCCACTCGGTCACATGGCTGGCAAGTCACTCCCACCCAGTCACATGGCCAGCAAGCCACTCCCACAAAGCAGGCCACACCTACAGAAGAGGTCCTAAATTTTTTTGAAACCCACCACTGATTTTAGTCCAATCTTTTTTTTTCAGCCCTCGGAAGGAGGCAATGGCAAATCACTTCTCAAAATCCTTGCCAAGAAACATGCACAGATTAGTTCAGACAGTCTCTGAGAATTGGACCCGATGGAACAGAAGAAAAAAAAGAGCCATGGATGATGAAGACAGAAGAGACGCTCCTCAGCACATCGTCTCTTTGCTAAGACCAGAAGGAGATCTAAGGCAGGAGGCTGGGCAGAAGATCTGTTGTCCCCCACGCAGACCAACATCCCCTGTTTCATGATATGAAGTCATTGACTGAAGTGGGATCTAGGCCATTTCACTGGACGATGGCTAAATGAGCCAGAACCCCTTGATGCTGCACTGCATTAACCAACAAGTGTAGAGTCCTCACAAGCCATGAATTCAAACCAAATTAATCTGGGCAAGCTGGCTGGGAATTCTGGGATTGATTTTGATTTGATTTAATTTGATTATATTTATATGCCGCCCTTTTCCCCCGAAGGGGACTCAAGGCAGCTCACAAATCAGGGAAGGGGGGTACAGACAAAAAATAAAAGACGAAACATAACAATACATAATTTAAAAACACACAACAGTCATACCATTCGAGACGGGGGCAACAGCTCTTTAGCCCCAGGCCTGTCGGAACAGCCAGGTTTTAACGGCTTTGCGGAAGGCCTGGAGGGTGGTGAGGGTTCAAATCTCCACGGGGAGTTCGTTCCAGAGGGTCGGAGCAGCCACAGAGAAGGCTCTCCTCCAGGTAGTCGCCAGTCGGCACTGGCCAGCGAATGGAATTCGGAGGAGGCCTAATCTGTGGGATCTAATCGGTCTAGTGGAGGTGATTGGCAGCAGGCGGTCTCTCAAGTACTCAGGTCCAATACCATGAAGGGCTTTATAAGTGACGACTAGCGCCTTGAAGCGTATCCGGAGACCAATAGGCAGCCAGTGCAGCTCGTGGAGGATAGGTATTACGTGGGTGAACCGAGGTGCACCCACGATCGCTCGCGCGGCTGCATTCTGGACAAGCTGAAGTCTCCGAATGCTCTTCAAGGGCTGCCCCATGTAGAGCACGTTGCAGTAGTCCAGTCTAGAGGTCACAAGGGCACGAGTGACTGTTGTGAGGGCCTCCCGGTTCAGGTAGGGACGCAACTGGTGCACCAGGTGAACCTGGGCAAATGCCCCCCTGGTCACAGCCGACAAGTGGTGTTCAAAAGTCAGCTGTGGGTCCAGGAGAACTCCCAAATTGTGAACCCTGTCTGAGGGGCGTACTGTTTGACCCCCCAGCCTGAGAGATGGAAAACTTGGCCAATTAGTAGGAGGGAAACACACCAGCCACTCGGTCTTATCCGGATTGAGTACAAGCTTGTTAACCCCCATCCAGTCCCTAACAGCCTCGAGGCACTGGCACATCACGTCAACCGCTTCATTGAGTTGGCATGGGGCGGACAGATACAGCTGCGTATCGTCCCCATACTGATGGTATTTTATCCCGTGCCATCGAATGATCTCACCCAGTGGCTTCATGTAGATATTAAACAGGAGGGGGGACAGGACCGAACCGTGCGGCACCCCATAATTCAGGGACCTAGGGGTCGATGGGAGTTGAAGTCACCACATCTCAAAGTCACCAAGTTGGAGAAATACTGATTTAGAGTCTCCTCCAACTCCAGCTGGCTGCAGGCAGCTGATTTTCCCCAACGGAATAATGAAAATGAAAAAAAAAGAAAGAAACTGACTGTGAGCATCCAGAAGATCCTCAGAACACATAGTAACCCGTGAGGTCTTCTCTGCCCCAACACCTGGCACTGCACCCAGCTTTGCAATGATGCGACCAGCGCACAGAAGAAATCTACCTGGACCTGTCTCCATTTGATTCATAATTTATTCTTAATAAATGTTGCAAGACAAGTCATGGTACCCAGTTACTCCTGAACCCTTCGTTTCAATTGCCAGCCATCCCACTGAGCACACCTCAAAGTCCTTTCTGTATTCGAGTTTCTGCTTGTGTCCTCTGCCCCAGGCTGGGTCCAGCTGCTCGTTGTGAGCAATTTCATAGTTGGTGATGCACAGTTTGTCCGAGGCCCACTTCTTCAAATTAAGGGGATCCCTCTCCTTTCCTGCCTTGGCCCTTGGGGTGCCCTGTTGATTGTGCACCTCGCTCAGTAAGTGCTTCATGCATACTAGCTGATGGGCATAGGAACGAAAGGCAGGGTTGGTGCCCAGTGGGATGGACCCAAACTTGAGTTGGGCCAAGATGAGGACCTGAGATTCGTAGCCAGATGATTGGTCCCCGTCTTCTTCTGGATAGGATGTCTGGGCCTCCTGTACCAATGAAGGGGAATCAGCAGAGTCCTGTCTTAATTAATTAACAGTTGTAGTTTCTCAATTAATTAATGACCACTCTTAATTTCTTCATTAATTAGTATTGGTCATAGTTTCATTAATTAGTTACCAGTCATAATTAGTTCATTAATTAATCAATGACCAATTGTATTTACCACATTAATCAATGACCACTCATAATGTCTTAATTAATGATCAGTTATAGTTTCTTCATTGATATATTAAGAATTAGCCATCGTTTCTTCTTTAATTAATAGCCAGTTATAGATTCTTCACTAATTAATGACCACTCATAATTTCTTATTCGCATTCCTGATTTATGGTATCCCCATTCTGATTACTTTTGTTCATGAATGGACCTCAAATTGCCACAAAAGGTGTTTGCACCCCATTAGAACCCCCCCCCCCAAAGCCCATCCCTCTCAGCTCACATGAACCAATTTTATTTATTAAATTTTGATGGTGGCCATCTCATTGATACAACGACTTTGGATGGGTTACCATTAAATAAAAAAAGGTTTTTAAAAAAGGTAATACAAAGGCAACCAAATGAAGATGGGGTCAGGTTCCGGGAAATAAAAACACGACCCCAATGCTGGATCTAATCCTTGTTTATGTAACCGGTACTCACTGACCACCCACTGGTATTACAATGGAAAAAATTGTTGGAGCTAAAACTTTGTGCTCCCCACCACCTTATGAACTTTTCCCCTGGCCCCACCCAGGCTCCTCGTATTAAACTCCTCCCACAGCATCCAATTAGTTATTCCACTCAATTACTAAAACACAGGTCTTCTAATGTCCCTAGCAAACTCCCCTGCCCCTTAGTTCCTCCCTTCAATCATGATCACTCCAGGCTTCTCTGTCTCCACTAGCTGGCCACGCCCCTTGTGTGTCGGTTGAGGCTGTTGGTAATGGCCGCTGCTCCCAGCAGAGAAAAGCTAGGGGTGAGTAACCACCCTCCTGTTGGCAGCCTGAATGCCCGGGCTGATAGATGGTTAAAGAGAAAGCCATTTATTTGAGCATATTGCTACGCCTTTCCCTGACTTGGCTAAATGGGTTGTGCGAATTCAACCAACCGGGGGATTCTTTGTCATCTGATAGAACCATAGAATCCTAGGTCTACTAGTCCAACCCCCTGCCCAAGCAGAAGGCCCTATGTCCATGATGGCGAAGTGGCATGCAGAGCCATGTTGCTTGGCACACGCGGTGTCACCTGTTCCTCTTCCGGGGTTTCTGGCACGCATGCACATGCAACAGTCAGCTGGCCTTCATGCATGTGGCAGTGCCAGAAACTGGAAGAGTTGATTGTCTGTTTTCCAGCATGAGCCTGTGCGCCAGCCAGCTGATCAGTAATCAGAAGACTAGCTGGCTGGCTTGTGTTGGAAACCGGAAGTTCCTTTTGCAGCGTGTGCATGCTCCCTGGGCAGCTCCTCTTCCGGGTTTCGGCCCAGACGAGCGCTTTTTTGAAAAGGTTCACCATCACTCCCCTATGTTATTCCAGACAAATAGTTGTCAATGAAACCTCCAGAGTCGGGGTACTCACAACTCCAAAAGGAAGGATGAAATCTCTCTCTCTCTCTCTCTCTTCCCCCATCTTATCTATCTCATATAATCACAGAATCATAGGGTTGGAAGAGACCTTGGAGGTGGTCTAGTCCAAGCCCCCTCAAGTAGGTGACTTTGTACCATTCAGGACAAAGACAATCCAGTCTCTTACAACGGGGCTAAAAAAGTGAGTTACGGAATTTTTCCCCACATAACCACTGCAGCCTCCCCATGGTCACATGATCAACATTTGGATGCTTGGCAAATGGTTCATATTTATGATGGTCGCAGAAGTATCCCAAGGACCCATGATCCCCTTTCGCGACCTTTTGACAAGCAAAGTCAAAGGGGAAGCCAGATTGTCTAACAATGGCATGGTTAACTTAACAACTGCAGTTAATTCACTTAACAAGGAAAGTCATACAATGGGGCAAGACTCAATTAATAACTGCTTCACTTAGGAACAGAAATTTTGGGCTGAATTGTGCCATATGTTGAGGATTACCCGTACTCAGTTGGGTGGTTGGAAGCCAGTGGTGGGTTGCAGGTGATACGCCCCAGTACAGGCATACCAAAGCCTGCCCGGAGCTGCTGTTTTTCTATAAATATTGATTTGATGGGAGTATGGGGAGTGCTGGCTTTCTTGCTGTAAGCGGATTGGTTGGCTGTGGTTTGTGTGTGTGTGTGTGTGTGTGTGTGTGTGTGTGTATGTGTATGTGTATGTATATGTATATGTATATGTATATCTATCTCTATCTCTATCTATCTATCTATCTATCTCTATCTATCTATCTATCTATCTATCTCTATCTATCTATCTATCTATCTATCTATCTATCTATCTATCTATCTATCTATATCATCTATCTATCTATCATCTATCTATCTATCATCTATCTATCTATCTATCTATCTATCTATCTATCTATCTATCTATCTATCTATCTATCTATCTATCATATTATATATAATACTATATAGCTATATAGCTATAACACTATATAACAATATATATAGCTATATAACTCTCTAGAAACACACACATATATACACACAAATATGTATATACACACACACACATATATACATATACAGACACCTGTGTGTGTATATACAGATGTGTGTGTGTGTGCGCGTGCGCATGCACACTTGTGTATCAGGAGGGTTGCTCCTGGTTCAGCTGGATCAGATGAACCAGTAGTAGCAGTGGCGGGAGGCTCCACCCACTCACCCGGACACTTCTGTGTCACATGCACACACGTGCACGACGAGCAAACCGGTAGTAAAAAAAAATGGAAACCCACCACTGATGTATACACACACATACAAACACACACACACACACACACAAAAATACAGTATATATGTACACACACACACCTGCCTGCCTGCCTGCCTGCCTGCCTGCCTACCTACCTACCTATTCATCCATCCATTATCTATCTATCTATCTATCTATCTATCTATCTATCTATCTATCTATCTATCTATCTATCTATCTATCTATCTATCTATCTATCTATCTATCTATCTATCTATCTACCTACCTACCTACCAACCTACCTACCTACCTACCTACCTACCTACCTACCTACCAACCTACCTACCTACCTACCTACCTACCTACCTACCTACCTACCTACCTATCATCTAACTCAGGGCAGCAAACATACCTGAGCCTCCTATTTTCCTCACAACACCACAACTGTGAGGCAACTGTATTCATATTTTAAAAAAATTAAGAAGTGCAGCTGTGATTTGAAAGAAAAATAAGGAACACTGAAGAAAAAAAACAGCCTTCTCTTTCCAGGTCTTCCCTTCCCCTTTTTATATTTGGATAATCTTCTGTTGCAATGCAAGGCCATAGTAATGTTAAGAAGAGTTATTTCCCTGTTGCTCCTGTAGCTTCCCTTACTAATTTAGCACAATACCTTTTGTGGTTCATTCTCCTGAAACAAGCATTTGCTATTTTTCCTCTCCTCTCCTCTGCCCACTCCCCTCTTCTCAGCATGTGAATAACAGGTTGTGATGTTGCTCATAACTACCATTCTTGAACCAGCACATTCAGCAAGTTTAATGTACCTTAACTTGACCAAGCATTTAGTGTAAAATACTTCCACCTTACTTATTGCTCTTTGAACTACTCCCTATTATATCTATTAAAAGAAAGACTAGGAGGCTAGATACCATAATTTTCCATAGTTAAAAGCAAATTATATATACTTCCAGCACCTTTTAATATGCTTTTCATTTGTGGGAATTTAGACAATGATTAGAAAGAAGGGTTAAAAATATTTTTTAAAAAGAGGTTAGATGCTTACAATTTGATGTAAAGTTACTCTTTTACACTCTGGTCCTGCACATAATTGCAGGAAGTAGAACTGATTTGAATATGCTATAATCAGATACAAATGTCAAAGTGTTTAAAATAAATATCCTCAAAGTTTAAAATTATACCCTTTTAACACTTGTAGTGCATTAATTAGCATTATTTGCTTGCATATCTATCAGAACAACTAAAGTTGCTTCTTTCAATGAACTACCTAAATTTCAAAATGTTAGAGATTCAAGCTGTAGAGTTAAAGGAAGAATATGATTAAATATTCAGGAAACTTTTATTTTCTTTTTACAAAGGCCCTATTGTTTGAAGTATACAAGTGAGCACTATGGAGTCTATGACAATTTGCATGGCCAACCCGTCACATCCAACTCGCCACAGGACAATTCGCCGCAGGACAAAAGTTACACTAATATCAAAGAAATGGTAGAATAGAATCCTTAAATGGTATTGGACCTGGGTACTTGAGAGACCGCCTGCTGCCAATTACCTCCCAAAGACCCATTAGATCGCACAGGGTCGGCATCCTCCGGGTTCCATCCACCAGCCAATGCCATCTGGCTCTGACCCGGGGGAGGGCCTTCTCTGTTGCAGCTCCGGCCCTTTGGAACGAACTCCCCGTGGAGATTCGGACCCTCACCTCTCTCCCTGCTTTCCGAAAAGCCGTTAAAACCTGGCTGTGTCGGCAGGCCTGGGATTGATGAGTCCCCTTCCCCTCTCGACAGGTGTGGTTGTTGGTCATTTTAAATGTCTATTTTGTACTTGTATGTTTCCCTTGCCCGTTTAAGTTGTTCGCCGCCCTGAGTCCCTTTTTGGGAATAGGGCGGCATATAAATAAAATAAAACTTAAACTTAAACTTAAAGAAAGGATGCAAAAGGAGGGACAGAACGAAATGTGAAGGGCAAAACTTAAAATAATTTTTATTTATTTCAAATAATTACTGTATTTTTCGGAGTATAAGTATAAGGCTGAAAATCTGGGTGTGTCTTATACACTGAAATACAAACCCCTTCACCACACTGGCCATGCATAGCCTTTAGGAGGTTTCCAGAGGGCTCCTGGGAGCTGGGGAGGGCAGAAATGAGTGAAAAATGTGCCATTATTTTTCTTTTCTTTTTTAAAATCTTTTTGTGCTTTTTTCTTTTTTTCTTTTATTTTTTTTCTCTTTTTTCTAATCCTAGGTTATTGTGGTGTCTATTAAATATATAACAGAGAGATACGGGGTGTGTGTATGGGGGGAAACGTAGTAGGGATGGATTGCTACAGGCAGGGGAATAAGAAACGATGCGAAATTATAATGTATTAAATGAAACAATGAATGTATAAGAATGATAAAGGTTAAAACACCTGTAATCAAATGACATACTGCATGGGATGATGGCCTTTGTTTTTCCTTTTATGTGTGTGTTTTTTTTCTTTTTTTTCTTTTTTTTCTCTGCCTTTCTTTTTCTATTGTTATGTGATTATGTTGTCTATGTAACAAAAATAAAAAAAAAATTTCTATAAAAAAATGTTTGAGTTAAACTTAATAAACTTAAAAAAAAATGTGCCATTTTTTGTTCAATTTTGCACCCCCAGGCCCTAGGAGCACTCTACAAGCCTCCTATAGTCTGTTCATGCCCTCTTTTTTTGAAAGAAAATGCGCCTGTTTTAGCTAAAATGATAATGTAAACATCTGGTATTGGGTATGCCAATGTTGCATTGTCTGTTTGAAGGTAGTCAAAGTTTGTGAAATGGGCGGAGGGGGGCAAATTGTACAAGGATCTCTCTCTCTCTCTCCCACCTCCTCTATTTCTCTTTCTCTTCCCCCCCTCCTGCCCCCCTCTCTCTCCCCCTCCCTCTTTCTCTCTCTGTGGCTTATGGAATTTTGCCTGGAATTGATGAGAGCTTTAAGAAAAGCTAAATGTCTTTCTGTTATTTTCTTCTCAGGGCTTATCCTATAGGAAATCATTTCTTAATACCAATCTGACTTTTTTATTTCATTGGTTGAGTACCAGTGGTGGGATTCAGCTGGTTCGCACCTATTTGGGAGAACCGGTTGGTAACTTTCTAAGTAGTTCAGAGAACCGATTGTTGGAAGAAACCTCCTTTTGTTTTTTCCACTTTCCAGGGCTAATCCTGTAAGGAAGGCAGGAAGGAAACATTCTGGTGTTGTTTCTAGCCTAATCTTTATTGACCTGCTTACAGAAACTGCCTCTCCCGTTAACCCTTAGTACATTGGAACAGCTAAGGCGAAGCGCCCGTCGACCTGAGTGACCTTGAGTTGGCCATGCCCATCTAGTCACATGACCACCGAGCCCCACCTACCCAGCTGGTCATTATGGCAGAGAACCGGTTGTTAAATTATTTGAATCCCACCACTGTTGAGTACAGTCAGTTTCAGAGCCTCCTGGTGCAAAACTTTAAGCTGTGTTCTTCTGTTGTAGGATGGGGTTTGGTTGTAAAGAGTGGGCTTTGTACAGGTTGAGGTCAGTTTTATATTTCTCTTAACACTGTGCGACTAGACCCCTGGACGCATTTAAAGCAATGCATTTTCTCTGAGTTCTGGCATACACACAAAAAGGCATGTGGCTTATAGCTTCTGATGTTTCCAAATTCACTAAACAAGACAAAATAGGAACTATCCATTCCTAGAGTTTTCTACTGTTTGAGTGGTTCCAGAGAAATGGAGTTATTAATGACAAAGTATAAGGCATGATATGGTTATATTAATTGGAGGACTGTTGTGGCCCAGCAGGAGCTGTTGGAGCTGCCACCAGACTCCAACAGCGAGGGGCCCTTTGAGTCGGCTTTGGAGGATGTGGAGGACCCTGGACAGGGTTCTGACTCCGAGCAGGGTGCAGAGAGGCTGGTTGGCCACCAGGAGGCGTCTGAGCCTTGGACCAGTGGGGAGGAGACAAGGGAGTGTGATCCGGATGTCAGCAGTGGGGAAGAGCCAAGGGAGTTGTTCCTTGATGCCTGGCACCGGAGAGCTAATAGGCGTAAGGAACAATTATGCAATTACAGGAGGTAATTGCACCCAGCTGGTGGTCATTAGGCTCCTCTCCAGACTATAAAAGGACTGCTTGTGCACACGTCCTTTTGCAGAAATCAACGCAGGAACTAATGTCAGAGAACATTGTTGTGAGCTTGGCAGGCTGGATTGCTGCCAAGCCTTATCTGTGCTGGATTGCTGCCCAAGTTTGTCTGTGCCGGTTTGCTGCCAAGGACCTCTCTGTCTGTTAATTAAATGCGGTAACTTATCTTTGGCTCATAGTGTGTGTTGGTGTGGGACAAGGGGGGTCAGAACAGAAGACTATATAGGTCTCACGATAAGCACAGATAGTAACATCCCAGATAGTTCAACCATGGCCTGATTGAATAATAATAGTGTGAATAATTATTATTTCAATTGCAAAAGGCAACTTTACTTGGAACAGCTTATATCCTGTGTTAATTAATATTATTAAACAACATCTATCTATCCCAGCTCCATGGGAAGGGATCAATAGGTGAATAAAAACGCCAAATCCAGTCCAAACTTCCAGCTGACTGTGCGACCAACCATAATATTAAATACCGCATGGATTTGGTTCCCAACAGCATAAGAGCATATATTATCTGCAGCTCAGACAATATTCAAGTCACATGGCTACATTCCCCGAACCTTAACTAAGTTGAAGCCTTTATTCTGTTGTATCTTATAATTAGAGCGGATGGCTATGTTTCTTGATTTATCCATTTTTCCTGAAGATTTTATCCTATTGATATTTTATAGCATCTTTCTTCGCACTGTGGCCTGCTATTCCTTTTCACCTCTCCCGTCACCTTTTTCTCCTGTTTGCTGGATCGACTTTTGTCATTTCCTCACCCGTGCTTTGAAAGTCTTCCTTTCTGTCTGATCGTATAACAACTGTTTTTTTCCTCTTTTCTTCTTTTGCAGCTGTGACACTATCCCGGCCTGAACCAAATTGACACTTCTGGAAGCAACAGCCCTCCAAGGCTGCTACCTTCAGAAGTGTCAGTTCAAGCAGCAGGAGACCCTGCTACATCTGCAGAGAGGAATCTGGGGGGGGGGGGAGCCCGCGATAATAAAACAAAGCAAAAATCTTTCTTTAAAATATTTTAAATTGGATGAAGGAGAGAGAGAGAGAGAGAGAGAGAGAGAGAGAGAGAGAAGAGGGGGGCAACAATGATGAAAAGATGGGAAGTTGAGAAACGGGGTGGGCAAGACAACAAACATCCAATATTTTTGTTCAATGTGAATATAATGGACTAGATTATCACTTGCCGACTGAAATGATTTTATTTATTTATCATTCAAATTTCTATAGTCTCCCATCTCACGTATATGATTCTGGATGACTTACAAACAGCTGAAGAGGACAGTGCAACAAAAATAATGGATCTATTTAAAAAAACAAGGGAAGAACAATATAAAAAGGATATTAAAAGTACCATGAAATATATAAAAATTCACAGTTGAGATAATCACATTTATTAAGACACACAGTTCAGCCATTGTACCAGCTACATCACACTCCCAGTACATTCTGCAATAGGTATTTGAATCTTAGCCAGAAAAAAGAAAAGAGAAAAATCCAATGAGCATAAAAAAAATTACTGCCAAACAGGTTGTAGTCTATCTGGGCTGTAAAAAATTGGGAAAACATCAAAAAGAGGTGGATTTTTTGTCATTCATTCATTCATTCATTCATTCATTCATTCATTCATTCATTCATTCATTCATTCATTCATTTTAGATTCTGCCCAGTGGTGGGATTCAAATAATTTACCAACCAGTTCTCTGCCCTAATGACCAGCTAGGTAGGTGGGGCTCGGTGGTCATGTGATCATGTGGGCGTGGCCAAGTCAATGTCACTCAGGTCGATGGGCGCTTTGCCTTAGCTGTGACAATGTAATAAGGGTTAACCGGAGAGGCAGTTTCTGTAAGCAGGGCAATAAAGATTAGGCTAGAAACAACACCAGAATGTTTCCTTCCTGCCTTCCTTACAGGATTAGCCCTGTGAAGTGGGAAAAAACAAAAGGAGATTTCTTCCAACAACCGGTTCTCTGAACTACTTAGAAAGTTACTAACCGGTTCTCCCGAATAGGTGCGAACTGGCTGAATCCCACCACTGATTCTGCCTGACTGGGCATCTCACAACATAGCAAAGCAGAATAGAAATAAAATAGAACAATGCAAAATGAAGAAATAAGTTCAAGACCCTAACTACTGTATGACATTAGATCCCCCCCCCCCGTTTACTGCTGGGTACTTAAGCAAGTTGTGATAAGTCTTCATCACTACATGAGTACTGTAGCCGATGCGATCTTTTCCGGTATAGTGTTTAGAATATGTTGTTTCTTTTCAAATTGTAATATTTCAAAAATGTAATGTCACATTTCACTGAAAGGCAAGAGACAATTTTTTTTTTTATAAATGACCAAAAAGTCTTAATATGGTTCAGGAGGACAATATTGTGGAGAAAGATTCCTCCCCCCCCCATGTTTATTATGACTATCAATTCGAGAGGGAGATTTAGTTTCTTTTTCAGACCTGTTAAGCCGAAAGTGTCTTCAATTGTCTGTGCCTCACCTGATTTGGGAATTTAGGAAAAGGAAACAGATGTGACATGGTTGGATTGTCACAAACACTGAACAGATGGTTGCCAATTCAAGATCTGCAGTGGGAAAATACAAAGCTATGCACATCTAGACTGTTCCCCTAAATCAGTGTTTCTCAACCTTGGCAACTTGAAGATGTCTGGACTTCAACTCCCAGAATTCCCCAGCCAGCGTTCGCACCTACTGCGTTTGTGGTGCAATCAGAATATTGCGTGTGTTGAAGTTGTTTTAATGCAAGCAAAGATGCCTTTAAAAAAAACAAGTTTACATCATATTCTTATGCCTGCCAGTGCTGTGTGTGAGGTAATTTAAGGTGGTTCTGACAAGTGTCGTCGGCATCTTCATATCCGGTCACATGGGCGGCAAGCCACTCCCATCCGGTCACATGGGTGGCAAGCCACTCCCACAAAGGAGGCCACACCCACAGAGTAGGTTCGAACAATTTTTGAAACCCACCACTGTCTTGTGCTACGCATTCAAAGTCCAGTGTTCATTCTAATGAAACAGCAGATCTAATGAAACAACTGGCCATCTGTTCATGGCATGCATTATTAAATCTGAAAGCATCTTATGAGGATGGGGACCCACTCACAAATTTGTAGAACAAATTATCTGTAGCTCGCTACCTCTGTATATCTTACAGCTCTCTACCGAGGCAGCTTCCTGCTTTCCTTAGTGCGCATTGTTGTAAGAAAAGTTGCATTTCAAAAAAAAGAAGAAGAACTTGCCTTTTTCTAGAATAACAATGAGTAAAGTTTGAGACTTGTAATATTTCCCAGTTGCCTTTGAACATACCGCGGCTGCTAACTCGAGTAAAAAAATTATAAAAAGAATCAGTCACATTACCTGTGAAAGAGTATAATGGAGTCTTGGTGAATAGCTCCATTTATGCCTGCTTTTGAAACCTGCAGGCATTAGTGGGGCTATTTTTATGGATTATAGCAGGTAGCTGTTGAATGTTGTGTTTCCATTTTCTGGCTGGTATAATAGCCTCAGCAGGCAGCATCACCTAATTGACCTTAGCAAATCTCTGTAGCTAAGTAGGGTCAGCCTTGGTTAGTACTTGTATGTGGCGAGTCCTGGAGAATCCCAAATAACTGGAGAATCCCATGACTGTTGACTTCCTTCTGGTTGATAGAAGGCGGTGGCAACCCCTTCCTTAACGTTGCAAGGAAACACCAGGAAATGACTGATCCGATACTGCATCCCTACCTTGTCACAGTATGCTCGTAGCTGATGCTAGTGGCTTTTTCATTTGATTTCACATATGGTTAAATACTGAGGCCTCCTAAGGTTTTCCTTTGTAGCCCGGCTTCTGAAGAGCTGTGATAGAATCGGACTTTTATTTCTTTTCTGCCTTCTGGGGAGGATGGCTACAAAACTCAGCAGCTTGGCAGTTGTGGGGAGAAATAGGAAATTCAATTTTTTTTTAAAAAAATTGGAGTATTGGAATCAAAGGGGTTCCAGGAAGAGAGTTTTCTATGAGCACTGAATAATAAAAGCGCTCCATATGTGATGGAACAAAATCCTGAAGATACAGAGCAGCTCTTTGCTTTTTTCCTCGCCCTTCACTGAACATGGAGTGTTTGTGTGCCGCGTGGCTTTAGAGCCGAGGTGGCGCAGTGGTTAGAGTGCAGTCCTGCAACCACTTCAGCTGACTGTTATCTGCAGTTCGGCGGTTCAAATCTCACCGGCTCAGGGTTGACTCAGCCTTTCATCCTTCCGAGGTGGGTAAAATGAGGACCCGGATTGTTGTTGGGGGCAATATGCTGACTCTGTAAACCGCTTAGAGAGGGCTGAAAGCCCTATGAAGCGGTATATAAGTCTAACTGCTATTGCTATTGTGCAAGTGGAGAAAGCCAGTGGCTGCAGCTTCAATCTCCTGCCAGTCTCTCTCTCACACACACCGCCAGCCTGTACCACCAAGATGGAAAGGTTGGGGACCTCTGTTCTACCAGATGTTTCAATACTGAAATAGTAACAACATCAGTAACAGAAGGGAAATGCAACATTGGCATACCCAATACCAGATGTTTACATTATCAGATATTCTTTACTACTGACCACTGTTAATAAAGAAGAAAACGTTCTTCCTTTTACATTTTCTCTGAGCCAAGTCTCTGCCACCGCTGCATATGTTGATGTACTTGTAATGCAGGATCTATCATTTACCTAATGATTTAGGGCAGCAAATGATCTGCTTATGTTAAGGGTATTTTGTGAATATCCCTGTTTCTTTGTTTCACCACTACTACAAATGTTTACTTGCCCATTTAAACAGTGTATAAAGCTCAACTGTTGTGAGAATGGAGCAACAAAGAGTAATAGGAAATACATCAATGAAACAACATCACAAGGGAAAGTGACGGGCCCAAAGTCACCCAGGCAATTTTCATGCCTAAGGCAGGACTAGAACCCAGGATCTCTTGGTTTCTAGACTGGTGCCTTAACCACTAGATCCGACTGACTCCTTGTTGAAATGCTGAAGATGGGAGACAGTACGGAGAAGCAATGACAGTCGGCCAAAGCAGGAAATGAGTAAGAGGGCAGGTGAGGGGGCAGCGGCAGAGGTGGGTTCCTACCAGTTCACACCTATTCGGTAGAACCGGTTCGTCAAATCTACCGAACCGGTTAGAAGAGGTTCCACCAGTGGACCCGGAAAGCAGGCCACACCTACAGAAGAGGTTCCAAAGTTTTTTGAAACCCACCACTGGTCCTTGGATATGATTATTCTACACTATCATGCTCATATTTATAAAACTCAGTGCCTCTGTGAAAGCTAAGGATGACTACTGCGTTTGTGGTGCAATCCGAACATTGCGTGTGTTGAAGTTGTTTTAACGCAAACCAAAGATGCCTTTTAAAAAACAAGTTTACATCCTATTCTTATGCATGCCAGCGCTGTGTGTGAGGTAATTTAAGGTGGTTCTGACAAGTGTCATCGGCATCTTCATATCTGGTCACATGGGTGGCAAGCCACTCCCATCTGGTCACATGGGTGGCGAGCCACTCCCACAAAGGAGGCCACACCCACAGAATAGGTTCAAACAATTTTTGAAACTGGGCAGTGGGCTAGGTCAATGCTACTAAAATTCAACAGGGGATATAAAAAGCTACCTTTGAATTCTGCACGATGCTACATGTAGCCTTCCAACAACAGATTGTATGTCTGCAATGGAGAACACCTGTTTTATTAAAGATGTTGCCCAGCTTAACCAAGCTAAGGCTAGCCAGGAATTTATTGGCTCCCTAAATTAATATGTGTCTCTGGATTGATGAGCTGCCATACATCTTTCTGGACATATTAGAGGAACCGTGGAGAGCAGAGGCAAGACTGAGTAAAGCACTATAACTTACCACTATCTATGTAGATTCTCAGTCATCCAGGTCATCATTGTCCCGAAGATTCCCTTTTCAAAAGACAACTGGACTTTCTGTTTTTTCTTTGAAGAGGTTTTGCTTCCCTTCCAAGAAGCTTCTTCAGAGCTGAAGAAGCTTTTTGGATGAGAATCAAAATCTTTTCCATGAAAAAAACCTAAAGTCCCTCTTAAAAGCTGTCTCTTGGGAAAAAAAAAAAAGGACTTTTGGGACTATATCCTAATGTGGGATTCAATTGTTTTGACATGTTTTTATTTTTTATATATTTTGCATTTTTGCATGTTATTTTTTTTTGATATTTTATGTAAAATGTATTTTATTTTACATTTCTTTCGAAGATGATGTATAAAAATGGCTCCGTCTTTTGGGCATTTGGTAAAAGTGGTTTTAAATGGTAAATTCATGGAGAAAAGCTCTATAAATGGCTGCCAGCCCTGTAAATGAAACCTTAATACCTGCAGTTGGAAATATGTGGCAGGCAAGATCGGTTCCACCACAAAACCGCGGACGACAAAATCGCGGTCGACGAAAGCGCGTATGTGACGTCATCACAGCGCGACGAAAAAGATCGAAAAATGTAAAAATAAAGCCAAAACCTTACCCTAACCCCCCCCAAACCTAACCCTAAACCTAACCCTAAACCTAACACTTAACGTAACGAAAAACCTAACGCTAACCCTTAACCTAACGCTAAACGTAACGCTAACGCTCTAAACCTAACCCTAACCCTTAACCTAACCCTAACCCTAACCCTAACCCTTAACCTAACCCTTACCTTTATGTGAATCGGCTTGCTGTAATTTAATTTTTATTTCAATTTTTCGATCTTTTTCGTCGCGTTGTGATGACGTCACATACGCGATTTCGTCGTCCGCGCTTTTGTGGAACGCGCTTTTGACGGGTCACGGGCAAGATCAAATTTTAACCTGGTTCCAAAGATACATGCATTTCAGGAGGCAAGGAAGTCTAGCAAATAATTCTCAGCACGCACATAAAGTTACAGTTCCTAGGATCCTGAAAGCAGAATCGCGTCTGTTAAATTGATATAAAACCACTAGGCTTTTAATATGCTCTTTGGTTTAGTTATGCCCTTTACTGTGAACCAAAGTTAATCATTTCCAAGGGCCATTGGTTTCCATGGGAGAGAGCTACACATCTGCTTAATTTTGCCACCCAAACTGGTTTAACCTTAAAAAGTTCGCGACCTTCATTTCTTTGCAAATTTGCAAGAGAAATAAAAGCTTTGTACGAAAGACTCTATTGCACGATGCCATCATTCGTATAATGTTATTATTTAAAAAGAAACTGAAAAAAAGTTATGGAAAGATTATTTGTGAGTCTGTGGAGATAGATAAGCTACTTCAAAACAGCTTAAATTACTGAAAAAAAGAAGTTGGAAATGAGGTAGGTTGGTACGAACCTTTGTTAACTGCTGTAATTGTTCGACTGTTTATCAAGGAGTGTCAAACTCAAGGCCCGGGGGCCGAATCCGGACCACAGGATGCTTAGATCTGGCCCGCGGGCTGCCCTGGAAATAGCGAAGGACTGGCCCATGGTGCCTCTGCCAGCGAAAACAGAGCTTATGAGGCCTGCACGCGGCCCTCCCGAGCTCCATTTTTAGCAATAGCAATAGCAGTAGACTTATATACCGCTTCATAGGCCTTTCAGGCCTCTCTAAGCGGTTTACAGAGAGTCAGCATATTGCCCCCAACAATCTGGGTCCTCATTTTACCCACCTCGGAAGGATGGAAGGCTGAGTCAACCCTGAGCCGGTGAGATTTGAACCGCTGACCTGCTGATCTAGCAGTAGCCTGCAGTGCTGCATTTAACCACTGCGCCACCTTGGCTCTATTTTTGCTCGCAGAGCATTCCAGGAGGCCGCCCCAACTGAAAACGGAGCTCAGGAGCCCATTTACTCTGGCAGAGCGGATGGACCACTACAGATGCCCCCCCCAACACAAGTGACATCATGCTGGCCACATACACCTGGTCATGCCCCCCCCCCAGTCCCACAGCCCTGATGCAACCCTCAATGGAATCGAGTTTGACCTAGCCAGCCAGCAAGCCATGAATTATTATTTATCTTCTGAATTGATAAAGAAATAAGTAAGGCGTATTATCAAAGATGCAATTTTAAGTGTAACTTGTATACACATTTGGGATTAAGTCCTGCATGGTTATTTTAAGGATTGGAGAAGAGACACGTATGGCTTAATCCTGAGTAGTTTTAAGAGCCAAGGTGGCGCAGTGGTTAAATGCAGCACTGCAGGCTACTGCTAGATCAGCAGGTCAGCGGTTCAAATCTCACCGGCTCAGGGTTGACTCAGCCTTCCATCCTTCCGAGGTGGGTAAAATGAGGACCCAGATTGTTGGGGGCAATATGCTGACTCTCTGTAAACCGCTTAGAGAGGCCTGAAAGGCCTATGAAGCGGTATATAAGTCTACTGCTATTGCTATTGCTATTGCTATTTTCTTTGAAGAGATAGCAGATACGTTTGTCCGTTATAAAAAATTTTGTGGTAGGAAGAGAAAGAAGGGAAGGGAAGACAACTTCCCTGATTCTTCCCTTCTGAGTAAGTTGAGTAAGTTGAGTATTTAGTTATTGAGTAACTTGAGAGCAAGTTTTGTCTAATGGTTAAGACACCAGGCTATACACTGGAAGACTATGAGTTCTAGTCCTGCATTAGTATGAAAGCCGATCGGGTGACTTTGGAGTTTCCCTCAGTTCAATCCACCTTACAAAGTTGTCGTTATTGTTGTTGTGAAGAAAAAAGAAAGCCCATTAGATCTGTTCGCTACTTTGAGTTATTAATAAAAATAATAAAGGTGGACTATAATTAAATTAATAAATACGCAAATAAATATTTTTTGAATATATGAGGAATTGTAAGCAGGAAGCAAAATATAGCGGGAAAAATATGTCATTCCCTGAGATCCGATAATCAAAACTTTAAGTACTGAATTTAAGAGCTGAGTTCTGAACCTTTTTATTATATTTATACCCTACTGGAGTTCAGAGTTCATATCCCCTAGCAGTCTTGTCTCCAATGTTATTCTCACAAGAGGAGCCCTGTGAAAAGATAGATGGGCCGAGAGTGGTTTTCTCTCCAAGTTGAGCCCTTTAAGTAATACGTCATCCTGGCAGGCTGGTTGTCCCTTTGGACTTCATGGTAATACAATTTACAGACAGGATTCTCGGGCTGACATTTTTCACAGACTGACAGGCTAATGCTGAGTCTCTTGAGAAAGGAGAGACATGTTTTTTTTTAATCTGTTGAGTTTGGGCAATGTGTTCAGCTTAGTCTTTAGTGCAGAGCTACAGAAGTGGAGATGATCTCCATCATTTCCTTGGTGATGACACTTTGGCTGGTGCCGCTAAATGTCCAGGTCAGATACTCAATCATTTTGGAGACATTTTTTGGCCAGCATTATCCATGGGTGTTATTTAGCACAGTCTGCTCCCTAGTGAGACACTTTGGCAATCCGAAGATTATATTTATGTAAATTGCTAGGGATTTTGCAGGCTCTCGGCTTCTATGTCAAAGAGGCTTTGAGAAAGCAGATGGTGTCTCAAGAAAATACACTGGTTTCTCAGCCATTCTGTAGACGATGACGGGCCTGAACTGGATGTAGAAGGGCAAAAAAAAAAGTTTCTAGCTCTGAAGCAAGAATGAATGAGGTCAATGTTTCAAGTAATGTCCCCTTAGAAAACCAACCACCAAGACTGTTGGTGGCGCAATACTGGAAGAAGGAAGACTTGCCTACAACTCAAGAATGGACATCGAAAGTTACAAACTTAGCCGAGATGGCTAAAATATCGGCATATATTAAAGATCACTCAAATGAGAGATATAAACGAGACTGGAAAAAATAGATTGACTATATACAAAATAAATACGGGACCAAGAAATTCCAGTTAGCCTATGCTTAAGATCAGAAATGATTTAAATTGTTTAAAGTTAGTTCAGCAAGAAGAAGCTAAGGTCAATGTAGAATGTCATTAATTTCTTTATTTCTTTTTTTTTCAATAGATTTTAGACTGTGTTTGTTAAAAATCCATACTGTGTACGGGTTCTGGGAAGTCGGGGGGCGGGAAAGAAGAGGGGGGTTGGGGGGAGGGGGGAGGGAGGGAGGGGTATGCATTTGGCTAGACAAGAATTTGGTGGTAAACTAGAATTATTTTGACATACAAAAAATTGTACTTCGATGTCTTACTGATTGAGGAATGATGAAATGTTTGTTTTAAAAGAAATAAAACTTTTGAACACCAGAAAACCAACTCTGAGGCACTTGAATTCCTCAAAGGACCCTTTATTGGATGCATCATATTGGCACAAACTGGTGAAAGCAGACTCTGAGGTTTCCCGTGGTGTTTACCTAATTAAAAGTAAAAGTTTTCCCTTCCCTCCCCCTCAAGTCACTGGTCACACTGTCCAATCCAGGTGCTGGCCGATTGCTGGGTTACTGGCTCCTCCTTTGGCTAGCCTTCTGTGGGAATGTCCTTGGTTCCCACAGGAAATTTTTTTTGTTTTGGCTACGAAATGCCATCTAACTGTTTCCCTGCTTCCCTGCTGCGTGGCAACACTGGCGTCTCCAAGACGGCTTCAGCCAGGCTCACTTTAGGGTTGACAGATGGATCTTCAATTTCAGGAAGAAATACTTCCTAAACTCCTTTGAGGTATGCCTCTCTACTAATCCTCCTACTCCAACTGCCACGTTTTTTTTTAACTTGAATCTGTGAAGGTAGAGACCTGACTCTGATCTGTTTAGCAGTATTGCCGTTGACAGAATGGGACAACTCACTGCAGCCACCTTGCTGCGACCAACTTGCTGCAGTCAACTCACCACAACCAATTTGCCCTGGCTAACTCTTTGTCATGACCAACTTGCCATGGGACAACTCTCTGCATGGGGCTGCCCTTGAAGAGCACCGGGAGGCTTCAACTAGTCCAGAATGTGGCTGCACGGGTTATCATGGGGGTACCCGGGTTTATTGGCCCCAACTAACCACATGGCACCTGAGAACTCAACCAAACCTGTATTCAAAACCCCTGCATGGCCCCATGGGAGTCTTGCAACCAATCAGAATACATTTCTTACACAGGAACAGGAAACAGAGAGGTGGGACTGAACAGGTTATAAAAAGTCTAGCAAGCCCCTCCTTTAGCCCTTCTCTTCTTCTCCACCAACATTGAAGCATGTGATCCCCTTTTCTGTTCAGGGCTCAAGCCATGTGGCCCTGTCCAACAATAAACCATCTTTCCAAGCAGCCTCCATGTCTCCAGTGTCTTCTTCCCTACTTGGAGCCGAACCCAGAAGGACATTTCTTTCATCAGAAGTTTGCTTCTGAAGGCAATGTCTCCCTCTTTCAGGTCTCTCACTTTATCATTTCATTCCTCCTGTTCCTTTCCCAACATTCCTTGTGAAACTCTCTCACTGCTGCAGATGTGTGTGGCTTGCGCCATCTGCACATTTGTAAATGAATGGATGATGTTTGCAAAGAAACTCCGCACCTCCATTCTTCACCTCTTCTAAAGGAAATTGGAGTTTGCTTTTAACTCCCACACATCCCTTGGGAAATTGGATGTGAATACCCATGTGAAGAAGACTCACACATTCCCCTTTGCTCTGCGCAGTGGTGCAATTGGAACAGGGAAAAAAATTGTTCCCACCTGGGTGAAGCAGTTGGTTAGAGCAAATTGCATCCAATTATGGTTTATTATCGAGTTGAATATATTTTGGAAGTCTCCTTTCTTAGATGGAACCAAATTATTTAGAGTGCCTTTCCCGAGCTTACTGCCACTGTGCCAATGAGTTGTTTAACATGGCACTTCATTGCTATAATAAGTCGCAGCCTCCATCAAGCTTGATGTTATCTACTCTAAATGTTTTATTATTATTATTTGTGTGTGTGTGTGTGTGCATGTGTGCGCAGAGGTGGGTTGAGAGTATACTGTATATAAGGTGCAATGCCCCATGTTTATTCATGCTGTAAATCAACAAAGATCAGCAGACTGAATGAAAAAAAGTGAAAAGCTTATTTAGAAACTGACATAAGCTTTCAGATGAGCTTGGGATGGCTGAAGTTAACTGCCTTCATTTTTCTTAGCTTGTCACACTTGAATTTCACTGCTAAAGAGAGAGAAGACTTTTTGTTTTATGAAATTATATCTATAGGAAGAGCATTTGCATGTATATAGACATGCTTTATAAGATAATTTTAAAAAAAATAAAGCAGATCAAAACAAATGTTTTCCTATACTATGAGCGACTGATTCACTAGAGCCAACTGTGATCACAATTTATTAGTTTTATTTTTCATTAAGCTTGACTTTTCAAGTGGGTGACATTAATTCCCAGGCTTGAAACTAAAGAGTTCCACATCCACTACCTTTTAATTCCCATGCGCCTCTTCTACATCTCAGTTTTATTTCATAGAGATCAGCAAAATTCATTCATTCATTCATTCATTCATTCATTCATTCATTCATTCATTCATATATATTGTCTGCGAAACTTGAGTGGATCCTGGATGGTAGAAGTTTAGGTTAGGCCTTTCCCATTTAATTAATTTGTAACAATAGGGCTGATGCTTTAGGGATTAGGGAATTCAGAAAATAATTGGTGGGAAGTTATGTGTTAAATGTATCAGAGGATATACAGGGTGGGGCATAACCTTTTCCTAGGGGGTCACAGCAACACTTGTAATAACAACACAAATAATTCATACACCATTCGAAAGCCCATCAAAAACTGAGTTTATTGACACGATTTAATAGTCAGTATGACCACCATTAGCCCTTCGAACAGCATTCAAACGAGGTGGATAAGAACACAACAAATCTTCAAACAGTTCCGTTCGATTTTCCAGATTTTTCAACACAGTTTCCAAATTCATTCTCAAAGTTTCAACCGAAACAAATTTAACATTTAATAGCTCATTCAATTCAGTTTTTTATGGGCTTTAAAATGAGGTGTCGCGGAAGTTGTAAACTGCTGTCGATCTTGCTGTGACCCCCTAGGAAAAGGTTATGCCCCGCCCTGAAAATCGAACGGAACTGTTTGAAGATTTGTTGTGTTCTTATCCACCTCGTTTGAATGCTGTTCGAAGGGCTAATGGTGGTCATACTGACTATTAAATCGTGTCAATAAACTCAGTTTTTGATGGGCTTTCGAATGGTGTATGAATTATTTGTGTTGTTATTACAAGTGTTGCTGTGACCCCCTAGGAAAAGGTTATGCCCCGCCCTGTATTTGTTAATTTTCAGTGGTAGTTTGGTCTCAACTTTAAAAAAAATGAGCTAAAAATTCCGTTCTTGTTCATCTGCATAAACATATGGGGATTTTGGTGCAACTTCTCTTCAGTCAAAAGAAGTTTGAAAATAATTATCTATTTTAATGGATGTCAAAGGGATAGGCAACACCTTATAAGCTATCTATTACTACACAGGCTTCTGTGGATCATAGTCATGAAAAAGGTATAACTACTAAAAAAATCTTTCTGTGAGTGGGAGAAGGAGGGTGTAATATTAAACACAGATGCATTTAAATAGCAAAGAGAGACAGATTGTAATGATTAACAAAATAGTATTGTTTGACATGAATATTGCATTGGTATGCAATATTCATGTCAACCTGGCCTTGCAATCTCCCCCCCCCCCTCTCTCCCTCCCTCCTTCCCTCCCCCTCTCCCTCCCCCCTTCTCCCCTCCAACAGACTTGGGATTATCAACATGGATGTTATACTAACATATTGGTTAGTCTTTAAATCAGGGGTCTCCAACCTTGGCAACTTTACGAGTTGTGGACTTCAACTCCCAGAATTCCTCAGCCAGTGCATGCTGGCTGAGGAATTCTGGGAGTTGAAGTCCACAACTCGTAAAGTTGTCAAGGAGTTTAAAGCAATGTTTTTCAACCTTGGCAATTTGAAATTGAATGGACTTCAACTCCCAGAATCCTCCAGCCAGCTTACTTGCTGGCAGAGGAATTCTGGGATTTGATGTCCATTGTCCACACATCTTCAAGTTGCCAAGATTAAGAAATTCTACTTTAAAGTATCACAGCGATAGAATCTGATATATTTTTTTCTGCAAAAAGCTATAAGGTCAGGGACTCTGGCAAGTGTATATAGGTCCTGGCGTTTTATCAGAAGAGAGAACTTCAATTCTGATATTTGTTATAGTTACATTTTATTATTAAGGTTTATAAGAGCCACGGGGCATGTCTCAGATCAAAACAGAGCCCCAAACTCCTATTTTGATGTTGAATTACTCAATCTGATAAAATAACTGTTTCCACAGCACAAGGAGTAGCACTGGAAAGAATATATTAGCATCCATCTCCTTTGATCTAAGATGCACCCCCAGGTTGTATTTTTCAATGGTAGATTAGAATAATCCACCATGTTGGGAGTTCTTGTATTATTTTTAAGCAGGGGATCCTAGCAATAGCAATAGCAGTTAGACTTATATACCGCTTCATAGGGCTTTCAGCCCTCTCTAAGCGGTTTACAGAGTCAGCATATTGCCCCCAACAATCCGGGTCCTCGTTTTACCCACCTCGGAAGGATGGAAGGCTGAGTCAACCCTGAGCCGGTGAGATTTGAACAGCCGAACTGCCGAACTAGCAGTCAGCTGAAGTAGCCTGCAGTACTGCACTCTAACCACTGCGCCACCTCGGCTCTCTTTCCTAAACAAAGCTGGATGGAAAATTCTGGGAGTTGAAGTCCACAAGTCTTAAAGTTGCCAAGTTTGAAGGACTCAGTTTTTAAGGGTATGTTAGGGATATTTACATTTTTAAAAGATCTGAAAAAAAATAACACATTAGAAAAATGTATTGAAGGATTGCGCTGAGGACATGAAGAAAGGATAAATTTTCATAAAGAAAGACTGCTACAGAATGCATATAAAAACATATACCTATATATTAGAGAAAGATGCATAAACAAGGCCTCGGCGTTAGGGAAATAGTTGATTCTGTTTGATTCAACTGCTTACTATTATTTAAACAGTATACAATATTTTATTTTAAAAATTCACCTCAAAAAATATTTACCAAAATGTTAATTATGACACCAGTCCATCTTTTCTGTTTGATTGTTTCTTCAAAAAAAAATCTCATTTTCTTCATTTTTCTCTTATATTGTGGAAATATTAAGAAAAAAAATGGTGGGGAGACTGCATTATAAGTAACTGAGAGGAATTGGGTTTGCTCCAGGTTGTAGGATTCTCACCTTGTAGGCCAGGGGTGTCAAACACGCAACACGTGGGGTGGATGTGTCACATACTGGTCATGCCCCCCCCCATTTTAGCAAAGGGGGAAAAAGTCACGAGACATCATGTGATGACAACGTGACGATGCAGGTTTGACACCCCTGCTGTAGGCCATGATTTTGAAGAAATCACAGTGTCAGGCCTGCAATTTTATTCCTTTTAGAATTTTGGCCTGCCACACTTTCTCTTATTTCATTATGCTGTTTTATTAGTATAGTCGATGGGAGGGGAAGAATAGACAGGAGTAGGATTGTGGAATGTATTGTTTTCATTCTTGTCTAGAAGCCAAGGTCATCTTTTGTTTCCGTACTTTTGCACCTGACTGGAAGCAGCTGGGTGGAGACGCCAGCGTGGAAGAAGAAGATTGGACCATGTGATGGATTGTGGGTGTGGGATCATGGACGTTTAACTGGCTGGAATTCTGATGTCATTTCCAGAATTGGGAGTAACACAGATGTGCTAAGATGTCTGATTTATTAAATTGGAACTTTAAGGATCGTTTTGCCTTGGACTCTGATTTAATTCTACATGATACTTGGAATGCTGACACACAATACATAACATTTGTAATCCAAAATTTAGTTTGATAAGTATTATAAAGTGGCTTGTTTTACCCAAATAAACCTTGCAAATGCAACAAAAAAATGACACCTTAGTCCAGATGTGGCACCTTTAGCCATTTTATTCCAAATGAGAATTGGAAAGGATGGCTTCATCTTCTTAGAGATTGAAAAATTTATCATGGTCTAGAATTTGCCATGAAATAACAAACCCTTCTTAAATACAAGACTCAAATGCTGTTTCCCAAACATGAAGAATTGAAGAATTGTACATGTTTGGGAAGAATTAAGAATCCTTCATTCTTAAGGATGGCTGCTCCAACACCTGAGGTTTTCATTACGGGGTTTCTTATAACACTGTTATGGGGTGTTCTTATAACACTGTTAGAGGGTTTCTTATAACACTGTTAGAGGGTTTCTTATAACACTGTTACAGGGTTTTTTATAACACTGTTACGGAGTTTCTTATAACACTGTTACGGGGTTTCTTATAACACTGTTATAGGGTGTTCTTATAACACTGTTACAGGGTTTCTTATAACACGGTTATAGGGTGTTCTTAGAACACTCTTATAGGGTGTTCTTATAACACTGTTATGGGGTTTCTTAGAACACTGTTATGGGGTTTCTTAGAACACTGTTATAGGGTTTCTTATAACACTGTTATAGGGTGTTCTTAGAACACTGTTATAGGGAGTTCTTATAACACTGTTATGGAGTTTCTTATAACACTGTTATGGGGTTTCTTATAACACTATTATAGGGTGTTCTTATAACACTGTTATGGGGTTTCTTATAACACTGTTATGGGGTTTCTTATAACACTGTTACGGGCTTTCTTATAACACTGTTATCGGGTGTTCTTAGAACACTGTTATAGGGTGTTCTTAGAACACTGTTATAGGGTGTTCTTATAACACTGTTATGGGGTTTCTTATAACACTGTTATGGGGTGTTCTTATAACACTGTTATAGGGGGTTCTTATAACACTGTTATGGAGTTTCTTATAACACTGTTATAGGCTTTCTTATAACACTATTATAGGGTGTTCTTATAACACTGTTATGGGGTTTCTTATAACACTGTTACGGGGTTTCTTAGAACACTGTTATAGGGTGTTCTTAGAACACTGTTATAGGGTGTTCTTAGAACACTGTTATAGGGTGTTCTTATAACACTGTTATGGAGTTTCTTATAACATTGTTATGGGGTTTCTTATAACACTATTATAGGGTGTTCTTATAACACTGTTATGGGGTTTCTTATAACACTGTTACGGGGTTTCTTATAACACTGTTATAGGGTGTTCTTAGAACACTGTTATAGGGTTTCTTATAACACTGTTACAGGGTTTCTTATAACACGGTTATAGGGTGTTCTTAGAACACTGTTATAGGGGGTTCTTATAACACTGTTATGGAGTTTCTTATAACACTGTTATGGGCTTTCTTATAACACTGTTATAGGGTGTTCTTATAACACTGTTATGGGGTTTCTTATAACACTGTTACGGGGTTTCTTAGAACACTGTTATAGGGTGTTCTTAGAACACTGTTATAGGGTGTTCTTAGAACACTGTTATAGGGTGTTCTTATAACACTGTTATGGAGTTTCTTATAACATTGTTATGGGGTTTCTTATAACACTATTATAGGGTGTTCTTATAACACTGTTATGGGGTTTCTTATAACACTATTATAGGATATTCTTATACCACTGTTAAAGGGTTTCTTATAACACTATTATAGGGTGTTCTTATAACACTGTTATGGGGTTTCTTATAACACTGTTACGGGGTTTCTTATAACACTGTTATAGGGTGTTCTTAGCACACTGTTATAGGGTGTTCTTATAACACTGTTATGGGGTTTCTTATAACACTGTTAAAGGGTTTATTATAACACTGTTATAGGGTTTCCTATAGGGTTTATAGGGTTTCCTGCTTGAGCAGGGAATTGGACTACAAGACCTCCAAGGTCCCATCCAACTCTGTTATTCTGTTAAAAGCAGAATTCAGAGTTGAAACCTTATCTCCCTCATTTTTTTTAAAAAAAGAAGATATTTAGGGGGAAAAGGAATCACAGCATAGAAAGATACATAATTGATGTGTGTGGTTGTCTAGATGGTAAAATAACAATACCATCCATTAGAGATGAGAGCTGTAACAACTCAGGCAGCACAGCAGTATGTATTTTATAGGTCATCTGGGCACCATTCAGATCTACAGGTTGCCATTCTTTCTCCATAGTTGAAAGCATTTAATGGATTATTATAAAAGGTGTGTGGGGGTGGGGGTGGGGGAGAGAGACGGTGCGCGATAATGGTTGAGATTGAAGCTCGGTGTATATATTACCACTGGGTAAGGTCTAAAAGAGAGCATCGTTTTCAAAATTCTCCCATGACTAGCCGGCCCATTTGTTGAAGCTTCTGGAAGTACGGGTGTAATGAATTCAAACGCAGTATCAGCAAGCAAAGCAAGAGACATGGCACAGATAAATCTTCATGTCAATAAAGATGCCAGGCGTGCTAAGTGGCAACCTAGTGTATTATGCATGCCTCATTTGAGGATAGCCAAGCACATGGGGCAGTGGTGGGATTCAAATACTTTTAACAACCGGTTCTCTGCCCTAATGACCATCTGGGTAGGTGGGGCTCGGTGGTCATGTGACTGGATGGGCGTGGCCAACTCAAGGCCACTCAGGTCGATGGGCGCTTCGCCTTAGCTGTTACAATGTAATAAGGGTTAACCGGAGAGGTAGTTTCTGTAAGCAGGGCAATAAAGATTAGGCTAGAAACAACACCAGAATGTTTACTTCCTGCCTTCCTTACAGGATTCGCCCTGCAAAGTGGGAAAAAACAAAAGGAGATTTCTTCCAACAACCGGTTCTCTGAACTACTTAGAAAGTTACCAACCGGTTTTCCCAAATAGGTGCAAACTGGCTGAATCCCACCACTGACATAGGGTCTCTTATTCTGCTCCCACCAGCCCTCTCTTCCATTTGGACAAAGAAAAATGGAAACCAGTTGAACACTACTTAAGGGATCCGGTGATAATGGGGAACTACAGTAATCTTTGAGTTACGACCACAAGTCTTTTGCTAAGCAAGGCAGCTGAGTTGTGCCCAAGTTTATGACCTGTGATCTTTTTTGCTAATAAGTGAATCACTGCCATTAAGTCAACCATGGAGTCATTAAACCTTAACCTGGCTTAACCCCATTGGCTTCACTTGTCTGAAGCTGCAGGGGAATGTCGCAAATGGTGATCACATGATCCTGGGATGCTGCAACAATCACATATTTTTGCCTAGTGCCTGAATTTCAATCACACGAACATGGGAATGCTGTGTTTTTGAAGAGCCACTAAACAAATGTCTGTACGTCAAGGAGTGATGACTAGTGAACTTGAATGCAACTATTATTGGTTTATTTTCCACCTCCTTGCTCATTTCTTTTCATTTGCAAATACAGTGGTCTTCTTGTTTGACACCAAGAAGAATCTCGGAACAGCCTCTCCTCTGCATTAGAGGGCCCAGAAAATTTTGGTTTTCCAGGAGGAGCCTGTTCAAAGCAGGCTTTCCCCCCCAGACACTAGGAAATTCCAAAGAAAATAAGCCTTGTTTGTTAATTTGTTACATGGTGCTTCAGATTTTTGTTTTGTAGTGAATAATATTATGTTAACTTTGTCTGGTTACAGGATCTCTTGGAGTTTTCTTTGGGAAAGGAATTAGAGGTCATTTGTCCAGAGTTATGTATTTTTACACGGATGCAGTGGCTCAGTGGCTAAGATGGTCATGAAGCTCCCCTCCCAGGAGTCTCCACATGGCCATTTTGGATGTGAGGTAAGTGCACGCAGAGGACCCACGCGGAGGAGGGGAAACAGGCCTCCTGGAAGCTCTGGAAGAAGGCCTCCAGAGCCCAGGGGAGGCAGTTTTTGCCCTCCTGGAGGCTCGAGGAAAGCCTCCGGAGCCTGGGGAAGGCGAAAACAGCCCCTCTGCCATTGTGCAAGAGGCCAACTAGGCCACACCCCACCCAGCAACCGGGTAGAGAACCTGTTGCTGAAATTTTTGAAGCCCACCCCTGGTCGGCAATGACTAACGGAGTAAAATCCACAGGGACATTTTTTTTTTAAAAAAACAACAAACTACTTCAGAAGGTTTTTGGGGGAGTTGAAAAATTGGCAGCAGGCTCAACAACCAGTAGAGTCCTGAGGGAGCTGAGGCTCACATCACCCAACTTCTGCATCATATGTTTGCTGTTTTTTTCTTCTTCTACAACCTCAGGGAGAGAAAATCCCATTGTAGTTATATGGAACATTTCTTTGGAATCTCTGGAAAGGTCTTGAGAAAATAGTCGCAGCAGAAGGATGAATCCAGGGATTGTGCCTGAATCAACATTTTGCAGTGAGGGGTTGCCTGTCTTGTGATCACGAGCATATCTGTGGGAGATAATGTGTTGTGTGTGTGTGTGTGTGTGTGTGTTGTAGGCTTGCTGTGCCTACTGCTCTCTGTTGTTCAGCTACCCAGGAGGAGTGTGGCTGAGTTTCATGCTGGGCTTTGTCTACAAAAAAAAGCTTTGTCTTCATTTCTTCAGTGTAGGAAATGTTTGACTTGTATGCACCGCAGAGATCACTTCAGGAGTTATTCTGTTTCACAGATAATATATTGGAGCTCTTCCTTATATTATAGCAAAAGCACGGCCAGGTTTGATTCGGCCCAATTTTCAGGCAGAAGGAATGTTATTACTATGTAGTACCCCTACACTCTTCATATATGTATTATTTAATATTACTAATTTAATAAAGAAGAAAAAGGGGAAGAAAGTGCAGATAATTGATGTGGCAATAACAGGGGACAGTAGAGTAGGAGACAAGGAATTGAGACGCTCAGAAAACATCATGGGATAAACTGGCCTTGGTGATACCAACTGTTATGGGCGCCATAGCAAAAAGTCTTGGATGTTACCAATGGTGAAATTCAATATTTTTTTACTACAGGTTCTGTGGGTTGGTGGGTGTGGCAGGGGAAGGATACAGTGAAATCTCCGTTTCCACCCAACTCCAGGGGCAGGATACTGCAAAATCCCCACTCCCTCTCCACTCCTTGGGGAAGGATATTGCACAATCTCCATTCCCACCCAATTCTGGGGCCAGCCAGAGGTGGTATTTGCTGGTTCTCTGAACCATTGAAAATTTCCGCTACCAGTTCTCCAGAACCTGTCAGAACCTGCTGAATTTCACCCCTGGATGGTACTAATAAAATCTGCACATTGATAAAATTTCCATCTGTTAATTGCAAAAGACTATAGTGTTTAGATTTGTACATATACTACACCAATATATTGCTATATCCTAGGTTCTTGGGAAAAACACAATGCATATGAAGGCCAATACCAGCAAAGGAACAGGCAGTTGTGACTTCACGTCATTGTGAAAAGATAATAATAACAATAATCCTTGGGAAGGACCAGGGGTGGGATTCAAATAATTTACCAACCAGTTCTCTGCCCTAATGACCAGCTGGGTAGGCGGGGCTCGGTGGTCATGTGATCATGTGGGCGTGGCCAAGTCAATGTCACTCAGGTTGATGGGCACTTTGCCTTAGTTGTTACAATGGTAATAAGGGTTAACCGGAGAGGCCACTCCCACAAAGGAGGCCACACCCACAGAGTAGGTTCGAACAATTTTTGAAACCCACCACTGGTTGCTTGATAGTGAGAAGGGTAGCATATAAATTTAAAAAAAAAAAGCTGGCCCTTTCCTCCTAGCCAAATGTAAGCCACCAAACTTTCTAGATCATGCTACTTTGATGCTAGGGCAAAATAGATTTCATTATGTCCGACTATATGAGAATTTAAATAAAGTATCCACATAACCCCTGAACTATGAGTATCTGCTTTCACTGCTGAATTCCCTTCCTATTAGAAATGCTCCTAACATTCAACTGAAATCTTGACTCCTTGATTCTTAAGTTATTTCATATCCTGCCCTCTGAGAACAGGTCATGACCTTTTCCTGCATGATATTCTTCATTCAAATTTAATAAGTATTCCCTGACTACATTTCGGTCAATTGTTAGCTTCAGTCATGCCATTCCACTTTTTAGTAAAGATTGAGCCCCAAAAGGAATACATTAGCCCATTTCTTTGTTCCCTGTTAATGTCTTGTCATCTTCAGGAGTGGCTTTTAGGTGTGGTGCAAAGAAGAAGTGAAGGATACCACCAAGGACCTTAGGAACAACGTAAGGCCCACACTCTAAACCTCAGAGAGACAATCAGGACCTCAGCGACACAATCAGGACCCTAGCTACCTATTTTACAAAATATCATGAGACCCATTGAGCTGTGGTGGTGCAGTGGTTAGAATGCAGTATTGCGGACTAATTGTGCCCACTTGTCAGGAATTCGATCCTGACCGGCTGAAGGTTGACTTAGTATTCCATCCTGCCAAGGTCCATAAAATGTGAACCCAGATAGTTGGGGGCAATATGTTGACATTTGTAAACCATTGAAAAGTGCTGTAAAGCACTATGGAGCGATATGTAAATCCAACTGCTATTGCTATGGTTATTCTTGCATTCAAATAATGCCCCCTTAATTCTGCAGGACAGGAAAAAAGGACAGTCACTCACCAGGACGAAGCCAACACCAGATAATGAAGGCTCAGCAGACTAATAAGGAAATTAAAATGGTTCTACCACAAATGCACGAACGACAAAAGTGCGGCTGACTAAACCGCGGTGACAAAACCGCACCAGCAAAACCGCGCCGACGAATGAGCGCTGAAGCGCGCCGACAACAGCGCGCCGACAGAAGCGCGCTGTAACCCTAACCCTAACCCTAAACCTAACCCTAAACCTAACCGTAAACCTAACCCTAACCCTAACCCTAACCCTAACCCTAACCCTAAACCTAAACCTAAACCTAAACCTAAACCTAAACCTAAACCTAAACCTAAACCTAAACCTAACACTAACCTAAACCTAACCTAACCCTAACCCTAAACCTAACCCTAAACCTAAACCTTACCTTAACTTCAATCGCGCTTCTGTCGGCACGCTTTTGTCGGCGTGCTTTTGACATCGCGGTTTTAGTGCCGTGGTTTTGTCAGTGCAGTTTTGTCGTTCGCGCATTTGTCGGGTCACGATTAAAACAAGGTGGCAGGTAGAAAATCCCAGGCTTACCCGGTCTATATCTCAACTAACAAATGCTCTGTCTTACACTTT